>NC_049981.1:4999440-5041940 GCF_000003815.2 Branchiostoma floridae
CCCCGTCACACACACATACATACATTACATGATATATACACACGCACGCACGCACGCATGCAAACACACACACACACACACATACATTACATGACACACACACACACACACAAACACATACATTACATCACACACACACACACACACACACGCACACACACATGCACACCACACATACATACACATTATATGATGAGGGAGCCACTCTAACCGTTTGCACTGACTCCGTGTCCACTCCCCGTCCTTCAGCTCCCAGGGGATGGTAACGTTCAGCAGCTCGGCTGGGGTCGCGTTCAGCCCCGAGAAGCTGTCCTGCGGCACCCGGCAGTGGAAGTCGGGCTCCACGGCAAGGAAGACGATAACAAATAAATGGAAGGCTATGATCGCAATTGGCAGACAAGCCAGGACGAATACCCTCCGCTGCCAGGGACCGAATCCTCCCAGGTACTTCAGAGCCAGGTCGTAGTTGACTTTGACCTTGATAATAAATAATAGATAGAGATTTAAAATAATTTTTTTTTCAAACATTGACTGCTTTTTAAAGGTAAACATACGTACCTCCAAATTTTCGATGGCTATCAGTCCATCTTGCTCACGGAGTGACCCTGTTCTCGCGAGAGATGCAAAATGGACTGATATCCATAAGAATTTGGAGGTCCGTGTGTTTACCTTCAAAAAGTAGTCACTGCTTGATGAAAATTCTATTAACTGTGTACATAACGTTACGTTACTACCGAATCTCTTCAACGATAGATTCTATGATTTCCCCATATGAAGGCCTGAAGGCTAACAGACTGTTGGTATGTACTGTCAGACAGAGTATACATTATGCTGATTAAAATTCCTAACATTCCTAACAAATTTGGGGAATTCTTGTCAAAGGGACGCTCTCTATATTATAAGGCTAGCACCTGAGGCGTCGCCAAAAACATAATTTCAAAGTCCAAAACTCACTCATTCACAAATCACTCATTTAGAATCATTCAATCTTTACAACCCGTCCCATAATAACAATGCTATATTCACATTTTTTTTCATAACACCAGTCCAGAATTAACATCAAAATACATTTAACCATAATGATTTCTAGTCTTCTGTGAGGAAAATGACATTTTCAAACCTGCACATTGCCATGGTATCCGCCAGATGGCGTGCTGCCAAGTATTGCAGCTCTCTCACCGCGCTCTTTTCCCGCCATTGTTCTGTTTTGCTTGATGCACTACGTATGATGTAAAGGATTAGATCAAGAAAATTATATTGAATTCCAGACTCGCAAGGCCAGGACCACACCAATCCACGTACGCTTGGAATGATCAGCAATAGTAAGTTTGGATATAAGCCTTCTCACATTAGTCAGGAAGCATGTGCTGTGACAAGAATTCTAGGTAATATGTCAAAAGGTAAGGCACACAAAAAAAACAAAAACCGTCTGGATATTTTTTTGGGAGGGGGGGGGGGGGCTTGCTGACCTACTTGACACCATGTCGAGCAACAATCCTATTTTGTTTTTGGACTAGCTTCCCCTGAAAAATTGAAGTCTCGAGACTCTGAAACGCTATTTTCTTCATTTTCAGGGGCAAAGTAGTCTAAACTAAAAAGTTTAGACTAACAAAAGTTTAGACTACCAAACGTTTAGACTACCAAACATTTAGACTACTTTAAACTAAACAAGAACTATCATTTTGACGCTAGTGTCTCTTGCTTGATGCACTGCGTATCAGGTTAAAGATTAGATCAAGAAAAGTATATTGAATTCCAAACTCCCAAGACCACGACCACACCAATCCACGTACGCTTGTAATGATCAGCAATACACCTTTCTCACGCGGCGGCCATGATAGATCTAAAAGGAGTTCAATGAGGCAAACAAAAGACTGTCCATCTTACTTAGTAGTTCAACCAATGATAACATGGAAATAAGAAAAGTGACCAATAAGAGAATGGTTGGATGCCCGTCAAATATTTGCATTATTATGTTTTTATTTTGCATCTCTTGAGGAACTATGAGATCAGTACACGAGTCTAAATCGCTAATATTTCGCTGCATAACACTATTTATAATTTCTATTATTTGATCTTACATTGGGAAAATGTGTGTGGTCTGGTGAGAAACTAAATGGTAGCTGATTTTAGAAATAACTTTTGTCTGTTTGCCTCATTGACCTCCTCTTCAAACTATCATGGCCGCCGTGTGAGAAAGGTGTATAGTAAGCCTAGGATATAAGCCTTCTCACATTAGTCAGGACGCATGTGCGGCGACAGGAATTCCAGGTAATATGTCAAAGGGTAAGACACACAAAAAGAAAACAAAAAAACGTCTGGATATTGTTATGCAAATCGAAACAATGGTCAAGACAAGGACTGTTTAAAGGACTGACTAAAAAGTTTAGACTACCAAAAGTTTAGACTCTGAAACGTTATTTCCTTCATTTTCAGGGGCAATGAGTGTGCTGGTAGTCTAAACTAAAAAGTGTTTAGACTTCAAGAGTTTAGACTACCAAAAGTTTAGACTACTTTAAACTAAAGAAGAACTATCATTTTAACGCCGGTGTCTCCGCTTTGGCTAAGGAAAAACTGCGAGACCAGACTATGTGATTTACAAGAAAGTTTATACTAGATTATGCCTTACGTGAAATGCACTGTTTACGGTTTACGGAAAATTTTCAGGTCCTCATTGTGTCAGTGCGAAGTATATAGATTTCAATAGCTTCCATGCGAAATACGGGAAACTAAACAGGCCTTGCAGATAGGAGTATGCAGACTGTAAGCCGCCATTTTAGATACAGCGCTATTATAATATGGATACTACAACAGTGCCTTAGGTGCATTGTCTATTATGTTTAGCCATACATTCCTTAACCCTACGTTAGGTATGGAAAGGGAGACCAGTTCATACGCACAATTTTTTTACGATTCGTTGTAGCATTGTCGCACGATCGTCATGCGATTTTGATATCGTACGATTTCCAAGCAGACAGTGAAAGAACCAAACACCGACAAGGATCTCGGACAGCCTTTATGGTTAGAAAACGGCTAGATTCTGTACGATATACGCCCAACTTACCCACGATCGCTCTCGATTTGGATTGGTACTGACTGTCCAATTTTTGGAGCCCTTTACCGCGGATGGATAGATGGATGGATGCTTCTCTGGCCCTGTCTCTGGCCCGGCCTGAAAGTGCTTCCAATCGGTCCCCTGCTAGTCCTGGTTTGTTTATGCCAAGAAGCTGACATGATGGCTTGATGTTACAAAACTGGTCGAACCAGTCTGTTTGCCTGTGGTATACCGGTAGTAGAGGTTTGCTTCCGGTGGACGTTACCAACGAAGAACTGCATTATTCACAAGACTTGTATTCAATTTTATCACGATGAAAAGAAATGCTCCAGACAAACAAGTATCAAATTGCATATGTGACTGTGTAGTATATGTGGATGACTTTAAAGTCCATTTATATACGGCCTGGTCCCCGGAAAATACCCGTGTCTGTCAACCCTTCTCAACGAAGCCAGAATAATATAATGTTTTATTGCAAATTCATGCCCATTGGGCTAATTGCAAGAGAAGAAAGACTAGATACATGAAATGAATGAATGCAGTCTAAGTACATGTAGATAAAGTAAATTCTAACATACAAATATTAAGTGGATGGATGTACATACGATACAGAATAGGATACTAAGTCTACGTAACTATTACTGGGTTTGACTTCTTCTTTGAAGACAGTTGGAAATGAAAATGCCCCATGTATTCTTGTGTTCCTCTAAGACGCTTCTTGTCATGTTTTAGTTGTCTCTGTACGCCTCAAAAAGTTTATTATTAAAAGCTTATGAAAGCTTAAAGTACAACCATGTTTATATAGTATTACATATACTTTCCTATACTAGTCTTACTTATCTATCAATACGTAAGTGAACAATAAAACATCCTGAACAAGACAACACAAAAAACTCCCCAAGGTTAGTTAGATCACTTACTCATAGTTTCAATAAGCAAATTGTTGGTGATTTCATTATGTTAAAAAAACAAAACAACAAAACTGATTAATTTCATTTTCAATCTATATCTATTAGTTATTGAGTTTTTACCACATTTGTGGCAGAAATGACATGACATGAAGCTATCACCATTTCAATGTGTGTCCATCCAGAGACCAGACCGTAAAGTTTGACCCACTCACAAATGGGTCAAACTTTACTCCTCGCTAGTGTGGCTATAAGCCTTCTCACACTAGTTACCACGCATGTGCGGGTGAAAGGAACCCTGGGTAACATATCAAGGTCGCAGCCCACAGTATTTCTCCGCGACCCCCGTGGTCTATTACGTAGGGGCAAAAAAGTAGTGCGGCCGAAATCTGGAAGCGCCTGTAAACACCGTAACGTGAACGACAGTGGGGGATGAGCTTTGCTATATGGTAGTACAAGAAGTCGACTTTCAGGTGATATGTGTAAGGTTTTGATGTTTGTCCATTTGGTGTATAAATGCGCGTGACCTTTACAGCTGCCTGCCCCTGTGAGTCGGCTGCAGTTCCGCATGACCCCGCATGACCCCATTTAAAAGAGGTCTTTACAAAAATTCAAAACGACAACTTTTTCTGTTTTTCAATTATTTTGGTAGGTTATACCCTCGACTTCAACATATTAGTTTGTTGTGCTTGAAAACTGCACCCTGCTATGATTTTATCAGCGTCGATGTCAGTCACCTTGTGGTCCTTAACTATAGAAATCCCAATAGGCCGAAAACTGTGTTCTGCTACCTTGAACCACAGCGGGGATCGGCCCGGAATTGCAAGCAAACTTGTATTCGACCAAAATCACATGGCATATTGACTATTGACGTCGGCTCACTTCAAAACGTGCCAGTTTTACAGCGTCAGAACCGCCGTTGCCATGGCAACGTCACTATGGCCCCGCCCTATGCTTAACTATGGGACTCAGCGTGGAATTGCCGTTGGCCGGAACCCCGTTCACCCCCCCCTTTTCTGTCGCAACGAAGCCGCATGCTAACCCTAAATGATTCAGAAAGTTAGAATATGCACCTTAGAACTTCTTTTATAACAGAAACCCAACCGGAATTGTGCATTTGTCCGGAGAACGGGACCCCTGACAGCTCCCTCAGATTGGCCTTGTACGGGACCTGCCCTTGTGCTGGGTGCCGAAGTACGAAGTTGGCCATATCTCAGCAACCGCTTGTATGTCTGGACTAAAATTTGGTACAGTTCTATATCTTGACTTGTTTTATTCTATAAAGCAAAAGAAATTCAAGTTCAAGTTCGTAGGTCGCAGCCCACAGTATTTCTCCGCGACCCCCGTGGTCTATTACGTAGGGGCAAAAAAGTAGTGCGGCCGAAATCTGGAAGCGCCTGTAAACACCGTAACGTGAACGACAGTGGGGGATGAGCTTTGCTATATGGTAGTACAAGAAGTCGACTTTCAGGTGGTATGTGTAAGATTTTGATGTTTGTCCATTTGGTGTATAAATGCGCGTGACCTTTACAGCTGCCTGCCCCTGTGAGTCGGCTGCAGTTCCGCATGACCCCGCATGACCCCATTTAAAAGAGGTCTTTACAAAAATTCAAAACGACAACTTTTTCTGTTTTTCAATTATTTTGGTAGGTTATACCCTCGACTTCAACATATTAGTTTGTCGTGCTTGAAAACTGCACCCTGCTATGATTTTATCAGCGTCGATGTCAGTCACCTTGTGGTCCTTAACTATAGAAATCCCCATAGGCCGAAAACTGTGTTCTGCTACCTCAAAGGCCCCCAGAAAATCAACATTCCGCCATTTTGCAGGCGCCATTACGTCTCGGATGCTGTTGCATAAATCGAAACAAACAATTGTGGAGACGAGGCTGTTTACGTCTGAGGGCCTTCAACTTTGACATATTACCCAGAGTTTCTTTCACCCACGCATGCGTGGTAACTAGTGTGAGAAGGCTTAACCTCCGACTGGGCTAGGAGTGTCCATGACTAATATTTCTCTCGCCAGCAGTAAGAAATCCCGGTCACTACTATCCTGCACCAAACCTCTGCTTGGAGAATTAAGTGTGGCAGGTTCTTCACACTACTCTTCATAAGACCTAACTACCATCGATATACAGTAAAACCTGTACTAGTGACCACCTCTACATAATGACCACCTAGTCATTGATATACAGTCAATTCTGTACAACTGACGTTCTCTGCATAAGGACTAGCTGGCACTTGATGCTTACTACTAGGTGTGGGTACCGATACAAAGCCGTTTTTCTTGTTTGAGTGGTCCAGAAAAACCGGACCTGAAAAAATGAGTGGACCGAATGTTGGACCGATTCGAAAATGAACAGACCATACCGGCAGATGTTCATGTGTTTTGGGGCTTACAGGTCAAAGAAAAGAATAAGAGTGAAGTAGAGGAGAGTTGATAGTCATTCTTACCAAGCTGCTACGGTCAAACCTGGTCTAAAACAGAGACTGTTAGTGTTATTTACATGAAGATAGAATTTTAAAACGTCAAGGCTACAAGGACGCTATCGCCTCCGTCGGTCAGGCTGCGTACGGGGAGGGTACAGGGCCGATCCTGATGGACAGTGTCGGATGTACCGGCTCTGAGCCTCACCTGGCCGCTTGTGCTCACGAGGGATGGGCCGTGCACGACTGCAAGCACGAAGAAGACGCCGGGGTTATATGCCAACGTCTGTCGACGTTTGATGGTCATATTACCTTTGAAGAATGTTTGATATAGGGCACTAGATAAAATTGCCATGTTTTGGTTGATATGACCTACATTGTCTTTATATTACCTTATTCTAGCTTGTTAACAAAGTTGTTTGAATCCTTTACAGATTTGGACATAGCATTCTCGGCTGGTTGGAGTGCTGGTCACACCCGCCCGAGCAGCAACAGCTACACCATCCCCTTCGACCAAGTCTACACCAACATCGGGGGCCACTACTCAACCAACGGCAGGTTCACGGCACCCATCGGTGGACACTACTTCTTTGTGTTCAACGGCTATTCCGCATACCTCGGCAGTTACGGTGTGTATATAAATTTCATGATAAACAACAGTGCTTACAAGACTCAGTGGATATACGACGCTGACACTGACGATAGCTACGACACATCTAGTAACAGCATTATTGTCCACTTGAACAGAAAAGACTATGTTTCTATCCAGATTGCTACCACCAGTTATGCCCTGAGCGGGTACGAAAGAACCACCTTCTCTGGCTTCTTGGTTCAGGCAGATTAACATAACCTTTGAGATACCAAAGTCGTACATAAAATGAGCATGCTGGTCTAAAATGTTACGCCATATTCCATCAGAAAAAATAGCGACCTCTTTGGATAATCTTTCTTTATTAAGATGTGACTGTCAAAATCGCAAGTGTCCGCACAACAGGCAAAAGAAGATAGTAAAGAGAAAATCCTCTCCTATGTGACTCTTCTTCAAACGTCAATGCGTACGATTTAGCCAACATGTCAAATAAAGATGGACGGCATTATTGTGTCGTTGTCATTTCCTCTCTAATGTAAGCTAATGGAAAGGAGAAAGAAATGTACAGTTACGCAAACTGTCATTATATCTAACTTCGTATGAAGTGTTAGCGGACCACCCTTTAGCCAGTGACATCAAACGATAATACTTGCCTGGTGATATTGTAACATAGCATCGCTAGGCGGTGCTGAAGATACAACGTGTCGCAAAGAAAATCATTGAGCGATGATTAGATCTTAGTCATTTGATGAAAACAATCTAGATCTACTTGATGAATATATATATACAAATTTTACATTCCTTGAGCTCGTGACAACAAAAATAAACAAGAAAAAGCCTTGATATTCCTTGTATTGTTGTTGACATCCAAGTCTCTACCTGACTCCGTGGGTTGCTGAAAAATAGTAGAGATTTCATATAGTAGTCACAAATTGACCTCGTATGGCTGGCTAACTCATTTGGCATATCAGTCTGCTTTATAATAGCCAATTTGAACTATTTTTCTAACAACTATGGAGTCTGGTAGACACTAAATTGTGTCAACGAAATTTGACACCGTGCTAGTGCGAACACATTCGATGGTTACATACCAAGGACCCATCGTATGATCCAAAAGAACGTAATTCTCAACACGGGTTCCTATCGCTCTCTGTGTAGGGAATGCACTTTAAAAAGACCATCTCATCTCATATTTCACCACAAACATAACTCTGCAGATTTTACAACATCTTTCTTTTACAATAGACAATTTTCTACTTTAATCATTCCGCTCATACTCTGCATGAAAATAGAAATCATTTGATTATTACTGTCCATATATCAGCACACGTAATGTTAAAAGCATTAAGGATTACGATTCGTAGTATTTACGATTACTATTTTGCATATGAATTTACCAAAATAGACATTTACTGTTGTGGTGAGCTTCCATTCAACAATAAACCTATCATATTTGTCCAGAAAGATATTGGATCTAGGTTTCATACCAGTAGAACATCACGCTATAATTCTGTACAAATGTTGAAATGGCAATCGTTTACCTAACGATCACTAGCGGTCATACAAACACTGCATATACACGTGACTTTGTATATCGTTATCCTTTAAAAGTTGACGGAAATTCCTTCTGGTAGACTGGAAATGCTTTTTAGATTGAGCGGCAAACCAAGCGTACAAAGCCAGGTGTCTATTAATGATATTGCACAGTACATGTCAGTAATTCAGTAATTCAAAAGGACAATCTAATATTTTCTTGGTTGTCTAGTACTTTGGGGGACTGGGGTGGGCCATGGGGTAGCATAGCTATTTGAATATAGAACACAAACGGATACCGGACTTCAATGATATAATAACGGCTTCTATCAGCCTTATCTAGGAAATATTTCAATATGTCTCCACACCAAATTTTTAACTTTTATGTGGTCATTGATAAAGACCATATCACCAATTAGTATCGATACCAGCCTGGTAACCAGGAAGTTTTAGAACCCATCATCCCGGCCGGCCAGGTGTCTCCGTGGAAGGTCAGTGGTGACCGTGCCGGCCACTCTATACAGTTGTTAGTCCGGAGGGTGGGGTGGACATCTCTATGGCTGTAGTGGCAGACCGGACATTGGCCATGTCACGGATGTTCCCTCTGCGTGACTCCCTGGAAAAATACGTGAACAGCAGCGACTGTGGATGTATAATAGATAAACCTCACGAACTACTTTATATGATAATATTTGTAGGAAATTATAGATTTAGTCCATAATCAGAATGAAAGGGTTGCAAAAATCTTTTTTTTAATGAAAGATCTTTGCAACCCCTTCAAAAACATACACGAATACCTTTCAAAATATTTTGATGTCTTGAAAGGTATTTGTTATTCTTCACTGCATCAGTTATTGCCTGCATCTGGTATTGACCGCTTCATACGATATACGGTTATATTCTTATCAAGACAGGGGACTAAAAAGGGCATATTTTCAATGCAAAGCTTCAGTCCGACGTAAATGATAAAATATCGTTAACATGACTGTGTGACCATGTAGTTATGTACGCTATATAGACCAAAGAACCCCAACGGTTCGTAGTGGAAGTCTTTGATATTTCATCTCTTAAGTTGAAGAACTTTTTCCCATCAAGTGGACCCGACGTTGATGGGCCACTTTCAAGTACACCGATGCTATAAATCTTTCTATACGCCCTTTAGGAATGTCCATGCCCAGCCACTGAATCTTTGTACCAAAAAGCATATATCATAAGTGCGATATTTGTCAACACACAAGCTAGCAGAAATTTACATTAAGCTTATACCTATCGAACCTCCTGTGGTCAAGTACATGCAGTATTCATAAATACAACTGGATCCCGCGGATAGTTTTCTAGCCCACAATTTCAAACTGCGTTGACAGCTAAAAGGATTTTAATGTTGCATATCCACCACAAGTGACAAAAGACGTAGAATAGGTTACGTTAGTGATGATTCTGTACGTACTTAGCTAGAATCTGTCGTGTCGGTACGGAATAACGTCCTCACTTACTCACTCACTCAACCACTCACTCACTCACTCACTCATGATCACTCACGGACTCACTTACTAACTGATTCACTCACAATTACTGACTCACATCGGTACGATATATTTTTCAACACAAGCTAATGATAAACAAAAACTTACATAAATGTATACTTCTCAAACCTCTCGTGACCAAGTACATGCGATGTCCACAAATATAGCTTAACCCCATAGAAAGTTTTATTCCCCCACGACATAAAATTGTGTTGACATTGTAACGTTAATGGTACACATCCACATCAACTGACGCACGGCGTAGAAAGCGTTTGTGACTGTGTGTGTACTTAGCTAGAGTCTGTCATGTCCGTATTGCATGACGTACGCAGTCAACCCAGATCGGCGCCTGGCTGGTGCCGGCCTTTCACGAAGTGAAGGGGTCACCGGCTCATGAAAGGCGCCGGCCTGCTTTTTTACGCTATGTTCCTGTCACTCTAAAACCATCCGTAAGTGTATAAATAAACACGAATCTGTCACACCTGCATTAATGGTCACAACTGGACACTTACTGCCGACAACTGTCAGGGCAACAGCTGGACCCGCACAGCGTGCGCTTCAGGCTCGCCCGGAAGTTCTGTCCGAGCAGGGCGTATAGGAAGGGGTTGACGCAGCTGTTGACGTCAGCGATGACGTTCAGGAAGTACCAGACGGTGGCGTTGACGTTGAAACCGAAGACGGAGCTGATGATGTTGCCCACGTGCAGCGGCAACCAGCTGATGACGAAGATCACCACCACCACGATGACCATGCGAGTAACGCGGTGACGAGAGCGCAGCGCCCGGCGGCTTTCCGGCGGGATGACATCGGTGTTTCGCAGCTTACGGTAGATGAGGACGTAGTTGGGGACCATGATGCAGAGAGGGATGAGGAACGCCAATGCTGTAAGGTAGACGGCGTTAGCGCCTCGCCACCAGTCCTCGTTCTGGACGTTAGCCGGCCACTTGAACATGCAGATGGTACTACCCCCAAGGTAGTCGGTCTCCGCGAACACGATGTACGGTAGGGAACACATCAGCGCCACCGTCCAGACACATCCTCCGATCATCTTCGCCTTCTTCAGCGAGCGGTTCTGCATGTTTCGGACGGGGTGTAAGATGGCGTAGTACCGCTCTATGCTCATCACGGTCAGGAAGTAAATGCTAGCAAATGTGTTGACGTTGAAGATTGACCTGACTATCTTACACATTGCCCGCCCGAATATCCATACTCTTAAGATGTAGTCTGCTGCCCAAATCGGGAACGTCAAACAGTAGAGAAAGTCTGACACCGCCAGGTTTAAGACGTACATATTTGGTACAGTTTTCATGGTTGAGTACTTGATAATGACGTAGATAATCAGTCCATTTCCTATAAGTCCTGTAATGCCTATGGCACACTGGATGACAGGAACCACTATGTTGTATATGATGACGTCCCAGGAATACGGACTCTGTATGTAGGTTTCGTTGACGAAGAAAGAGTAGTTGGAGATGTCAAAGGGGAAGTCATCCTCCATCTTACACCGACAGGTTGATCTAGACACACAAAAGAAAAGAAACATTCATTTAAGAAGACATAACAGTAACATAATCAATATCTGCCTGTCAACATTTTGCCAATGAGAAACATAAAAAGGAGGCATTCAGAATAATAAATAAAAGTCCTGAACATGTGTAGAGATAGGATGGTTTCCTTGTCCTTCACTTCTATGCTTCAGAGAAGGTTGAATGCATGTGAAAACTGAAGATACTTGATATTTAGTTCGAGAAGTCACAGTACTTTGATAAATGGTTGTACCTTCAAAGTTGTATAAAAGCGTTCATCGACTGATGAAGACTTTAAGACCACTGCAATCTACTGTGCACTTACAACCAATCAATTTACTATCTAGAAGTTTTACGTTAAAGTAAAATTTCTTGATTAAGAATTACTTTCAGTAAAGCCCACAAGACGGACGAGGCAATACCAGCAGATCGATAGCCATAGTCTCCTTAATGCACAGCTGTGAAAGAGTGAAGGAAGATAATTTGTGGGGTAGATCGGTTGGTATTAGAAACTGGACCATTGCAACGGTTTGTAATCAACTGACCTTCTTGAGATGAAAGGGTGTGTATAGTGTTTGAATTTCCTATGACGTAGATTGGCAGTTTATGATAGATAGAGGAGAGTACAACGACGCCTATCGTTAGACCTAAATCAGAGAGATGACCCGTGTGATCTTTAGCCTAAGTTGATTCTACGGAATTTCTCTTGTAGCGACGGTATCTGACTGGCATAATATCAAACGGTGAATCAAATCTACTTCTCGCTTACTGATTGCTCTTTGAAGGTACACCAGCCCATTCTAATGATAGAAAGTAGAATAATTTCATATATTCACTAAGGATAAAAGCTTTACTTGGCTATCGGTTTGCATTTATTTTCTGTACTTCTTCATAATTGAATTGTTTATAGAGGAGTCAATCCAATCCAATCCAATCGACATTTCTCTCTCGCCTGAAACATTTCTCTCTCTTCTCGATGTCTATCTTCCTCTATCTCTCCCATCTCTCATTTTCTTTGTCTCTGTCTCTCTCTGTCTCTCACTGTTTCTCTGTCTCTCTCTGTCTCTCTCTGTTTTTCTCTGTCTCTCTTTGTCTATCTCTGTCTCTCTCTGTCTCTCTCTGTCTCTCTGCCTCTCTCTGTCTCTCTCTGTCTCTCTCTGTCTCTCTCTGTCTCTCTCTCTCTCTGCCTCTCTCTGTCTCTATCTGTGTCTCTCTCTGTCTCTCTGTGTCTCTGTCTCTCTCTGTCTCTCTCTGTCTCTCTCATAGAACGTTGAACTAGCTTCATTTACTTTTAATACCCCATCGGACATAATTTGCTAGCTAGGCGTAGTTTTCTGGATAATGCCGGGCCTTGAGTACTTATCGAGATCAGATTGACTGTCAGATATTGGCATGGCGTACGCAATCAGAGCTCGGTAGGTGGAATTCATCAGGGGTCTGTAACGGAGGCTAAATGTACGATGTGTAGAGATTTGTGTCAATCTTGTCGCATTAATGGAGGTCACCTTTGTAGCTACACACCCAATGTATCTCTAATAATCAATGTGTCATGTACATGGCATAGGTCTTCTGTCCTCTCAGAAACAGGAATTAGATATAAATACCATATTAACCCCCTCGGCCAGAGGTGCTTACGTATGGAACAATTACTACCAGATGTTTCCATTTGTCAAGTCGTGACTTGAAACTGTCATCCTTATTCTACCGAGTTATCAACTAACTTTATATTCGACAATTTCGACAATTACGTACGGTCATGATCTGCGTTTCAGAGAAAGGTGAGAGTCTGAGTGAGTTTCCTGCTGTCTTTAATCATCAGGTATTGATCGTCCGAAACAGCTTAAACATCGACATTATGAGAACACGCGAGCTTCTCTTCTCACTAGTAAGATAAAGGAGTCTGGTTTCAACTGATAAGACATACAACCCCATGAAAGCGTGAGGTTCTAGGTATGATTTTGATATCATGCCAAAAGGCGTCTGTGTATAATTCACAAAACCAATGGGTTGTGCAGTATGTATTTGTTTAATCTGAAAGCCATTCAGCTTACAAATTACAAATGTTACACTTTGCGATTGCTGCTGTTTGAAGATTACTGTCATTCGTCATCAACAGTCACTGTGGTAGAGAAGAATTCTTTGGATAAATCGTATCCTCTTGTTGGCAGCAACACTTGAATACTAACCCAGTTTAGCCATCTTTATAGCCAATGCCACACGCATACCCAAGCGTACGGCACCCCACTATCTCTATGTCCAAAATGGCACAGAAGCAAACAAGAGTCTGAAAACTCAAACCTGCTTGAAATATTTTGTTTTGTGATGGTGCGCATGGTGTGTTGTGGGGGTTGATATGGTTTGACGTTTGGCAAAATTATTCCATCATTGTTCTTAAGTTATATATCTACCTATGGTAATCAGTCAGATCCAAAACTACACCTTTCTGATGTCCTCACCATTTCATCTTTATTTCTTATTGTTACACCTGCACCTGGCACATACATTGTATCTCAATGTGTATATAATGGTTCACACCATACAGAGGTGACAGCGATGGTCACAGTTGCTCTTTTTTGCTCCTTAGAAGATTTTGACCAGAATGCCCCAGCAGTTCTAGAGCAAGCTGCTAGAGGGCCCAAACATACAACACTTCTTCCTTACACCACAAGCTATGTGCCACCAAAAAATCAAGACCATAGCATATCCATGTCAAAAGATACAAAAATCCAAGTTCTGTTGCAGTACCAAGGTCACACACCAGGGGATCCAAAATTGACTTTGACCTTCGTCTTTCAAACACCTACCCAAATACCAAATATCATTACAATCCATCAACAGGTTCTAAAGTTATGCTGACCACAAATATGTGGAAACACAAACAGACACACACACAGACACACCAAAAACTATACCTCCATTTTTCATGGAGGTAAATATCATCACAATCACACGTTCTGTTCTGGAGATATAGCACTGGAAACGACCCTTCCACACACTCCCATGCTACTGAAAACACAAAACAGGTGTTACAGCTGCTAGCTGTCCCCAAGGAGGTTGAGACAGAGGGAATGAGGCCAGATCACTCCATAACAGGAAAAGGGGTGTAAATATTTTTTTAAAAACGAAACACAAAACAACAGCAAACTTCTAATCTACTTAATAGCACAATAGGTCACACACTCTATCCCCATAGCAAAGGAAATCGCAATCCATCCAGAGGTTCTAAAGATATAGGTCCGGAATCACAAAGATCCCTACCAGAAACAGTACATGCTTTTTTCAAGCATGTAACAAAGGCGACAGAAACTGTATAAACATGAACCAATGGCTTGAAATACACTAGAAACGCCATGAGACGTCCCTGCTGGCTCGGACCAGACATCTTTGAGATGCCGTCTTTTCAGCTTAGACGATCGGAATTCCGCCGGCGTAATTACAGGGTTACTAAACACTTGAACATTTCTTGTTGGAAATTACAATTCAACTTAGGCCCTAGCAAGATAATCATCAATTGTAGCTAAATGTTAACATCGTAAGTAAATTGGTTGTCTTTACTTTAGAAATACATTGTACAGTCGACTCCTGTCAGCTTTTTAAGTTATTAACTCCATGAAAAATGGAGTTACTGTTTTTGGTATGAATGATGTTTTAGAGTATATCTCGAGTTCCGCTGGACGGATTGAGTTGGTATTTAGCAGGTTGGTAGGTAGGTGGGGTGATTTGCACGGTGCATGTCGATTTTGAGCACATGGTGATTGACCTTGGTACTGCAGTAGGAGTAAGTTTAAGTATCTTTGGTGCTGAATGCCGTGTGGGTAAGATGTTTTGTTGGCAAATACCTGTTGACAAAAAGGTTAAGTGGTGTAAATTTGAGCCACCAAGCTGTTTGCTGGGGCCCTTCACGGTCGCTTACTTTTGTGATTTTCGTTTGTGTTTCCGGACAGAAATCTTAAGAACCTCTTGGTGCGGGGGTAGACGCTGTGAGCCTTTGCGCTTTAAAGTGCATTCGAAGTTTGTTGCAGTTTTGTGGTTCGTTTAAAAAAAATACTTACACCCCTTTCTTTTATATGCAGTGACCTAGTCTTCCCTCTTTCAACCTCCTTGTTTTTGCCTTTTTTTGCTATTTTCATCATATACTTCTAGGTCAGTATGCCATGTATTATTTCAGGCAAACATCAGACTTGTGCCATAATAGCTTATGCAATTATGAAATGCTATCTATAATGGGGTGAATGGGAAATGATCTGGGCTTCCAGATTTCTATACAACCTCCCGAATTATGCATTTGGCCGCGATACAAATAGCTGGTTTCTACAGCTGTATATGACTATAAATCTTACTCAGATTCGACTACTTCATGAAAAACCAATATTGCTTGGACAATTTTTTTTTCTTGGCTGTTACGAGTTTGACAGCTAGTAATTCATCAAACAAAGTTTGGGCTCCTGTATACAAGCGTGTAGACAGTAATGGAGTTAGAACGGAATGGATACACCATGCCCTGGGCGTTGACACATATCACATTACACAGAGGTCTACGGCCCCTTGGCGCAAGAAGCAATCGGCTTGCCCCTTACCATTATAAATAGTTCACCTTTATCTACAACGTTCAGACGTAAAACCAAATACATGTAAGTTGTACACCTCGCATTTGCTTATCCTATAATAATTTTTGTGTAAAATAACATACAAAAAGACTGTCAAGCAGTGCAATTCAGCCCTTTGGGCTGCAAGACCGCTTTTAATTTGTCATTCTTGTTGAATTGAATGAATAAACCAATCTACTACTACTACATGTACAATAATCCATACCTTACGGCGCCTTTTGAATAGAAAGTAAGGTGTTAAAAATGAAATGAAGCAGTTGACGAATGGATTTTACCTTTGCGACTGAGCTGGGTTTGATAGAATAATGTTTACGAGCTTTTGCAGGCTCAAGATGGTCTTAGGGAAATTTAGCAATTGTGTGTTATGACAGAACATCGTCTGTAAGTGTCATGTTAACGGATTGAAGTCTTACCCAGTAATTTTAAGTGTAACATATGTCATACTCTCAGCTGACACGAATTTACTTGGATTCTTAAGCGCATACTTTTACGTATTTTTACGCAATATCTAAATTATAACAAATCGGAGAAAATAACAAAACAGTGACGCAGTAGACGAACCCCGCAATGCCGCAAGCGTGCCTCAAGTCCAGTGAGAGTGCACCTTAACCAGGTCGTCTGCCACTGACTTATGTTTTCATTCTTATCTCGTTCCATGTTAATTAAAGACATGAAGCTTGCGCTATATAATCACGCAATACGTTCAGCTCGTGTAAATTATCGCGTTCAATCTGGCAAAGACTACATTGAGGTGCATGGGCTACGGGACAGGGCTAAAGGTGCGCTCCCATCGCACTTGTGTCAAGCTTGCGTCACTGCGGGGTTCAAAAGATACTCAACGAATTTCAGAGATAAAGAACGAATTTTCTTTTTGTGTATTTTGTCGTCTTCTAAGTCATACTTTTACGTATTACGCAATATCTAAATTATTAAAAATCGGAGAAAATAACAAAACAGTGACACAGTGAAGGAACCCCGCAATGCCGCAAGCGTGCCTCAAGTCCAGTGAGAGTGCACCTTAACCAGGTCGTCTGCCACTGACTTATGTTTTCATTCTTATCTCGTTCCATGTTATTCAAAGACCTGAAGCTTGCACTATATAATCACGCAGTACGTCCGGCCTATGTAAACTATCGCGTTCAATCTGACAAAGAGTTGCAAGGGCCACGGGACAGGGTTAAGACACTGTGCCATTCATTCTGAAACCCATTTTACGTCTTACCATTGCTAATTTAACTCTTTTAACTTTAACGTTAGAAACTGTATGCTGTATACTGGCCTTTGCACTTATATGGTCATCCCGACCTCATACCCACTATGTTCACTGATTTTCTGTTTAATGTTCACGCATCATCGTATCCGCCGTCTCGAGGTCGATAATGTAAACCATTCTGCTACTCACTTTCACGCCATCAGGCCACACCGCATTAATTTTATGGATGACATCCTCTGAAGACCTCAAAACTAATGCGCGCGGGCAAAAAAAAGAAAAATCCAGCAAAAATAAAAAGTGTTGCTAAACCACAGGACTAAACATCCAGACCATTCCTTCCCAGGATTGTTTTATGGTCACCTCCAGTAAAAGTGTCGGAGACAATCGTCGCCATTTGAGTAACATTTATATTGCCATTCTTGTTTTAAGAGGGAACAAGGGTGCAATGGCCCCATGCCCTGACCATGTGCCCCTCTGCCCTGGAGAGCAGGTCCTCTAGCTGGTAAGCATGAAATTCTGATTTTTTTTAGAACAGGCGAAAATCAATGTTCGCGCGGATGCCATCCATAAAATTAAGTCAGTGTGGCCTTACCGTAGCCTCCAACTTGTGCTCGATAATGTTAACTGTTTCTATTTTTGTTACTCGCCTACGCACCATGGCCAATGTCGTATCCACCAGAGTTTGCTCGGTAGTGTAAACTGTTTTTGCTCGGTAGTGTAAACTGTTTATGTCATCTGTTAAGCCCCGTTTACAAATCAAGAATTTAGCTCGGCCGAGTTGTCAGCAAGGTCTAAATTACGAGGAGGCATGACCCTGATGCCGACGAAGAAACTCCATTTGTTCGTAGGCATCAGGTTCATACCTCCTCGTAATTTAGAGCTCGCTGACACCTCGGCCGAGCTAAATTCTTGATTTGTAAACGGGGCTTTACTAGAGCTCGTACTAATCTCGTATCCACCTAATGTGTTCGTAAAGTAGCTGTTTGCATTTATGTTTTATGTCTTTCACGCCTATATATCTAACGTTAGTATCCACTAACCTGTGTTTTAAGGCGTAAACTGTGTATATGTTCATTTGCTTGACCTGGCTATAACCTATTTCCATCAACCTGTGTTCGATGATAAAATCTCTCTGTGTTATCTATCTACTGCAGCTGGCATTCGTGCCATTCTCGACCTAAGGTCGATTTTGTAATCTCTTTATATTCCCTGTCAATTGGCTTCGTGCCAATCTCACATTGTGAGACAAAGCAAAATTGCCCAGACTGTTATAACACAGTCACATAATCAGTACAACTTGTCCACAACTTTCAGGTATTGGAAAGCCAAGAATAGACTTGTGTTCAAATTATAACTATCAAATCAGCCCCTTCGGAGTTGTAACTGTAACGTTATGTATATTTTGCAACTTGAACATGTCTTCTTCAGAACTGAATTAGTTTTCAAGTTGATAGTGTCTAAGATATGGCTTATTACTATGGTGTCTACTTGGCAGTCTAGAAAACAAATGTAGACTGTCGGCTGCTGTGTTGTCATTGTTTTTACTTTTGGTTAGTTGAAGACTTATGATTTTACCTGTAAGCATTATTCAAACTCTTAGCTGTTGTCTCTATTTGAAAAGTGTCTTGAAGAGTAACTTCGTGTGCTTGGTAAACTGTCTGAGTCAGACCTCCATTGATGTGTACACCACGGTAGTAAAAGAGCAGACTGAGGCTTGATAGTAAACGTTTGCTGATTTAATTGGGTGATTTTATAGTACGGACTTCCTCTTTAATAAACGACCAATCGTGATCGTGACGTTGCACACGTCTACCATATCTGCGTTTGTGATACTTGGTTCTCTTGGCAGTTCACAAAGAAGAAAAATATGATGATTTGACATGCCAGTATCGCACTCGCGGCAAAACGGCAAATGTGGACTACATCAAGTTTGATACCTGTGATGTTCGCGTGCAAAGGTTGCTCCCTGTAGCAACATTTACACATCAAAATAGCGAGAAATCTCTTCTACAGTCTCACCCAAATGGCACATGCACCGTGAGCTGTCATCATGCTGACAGTAGATAAGCTTCTTTGCCAGCAAACTACAAATCGCACGGTCCCATCACAACGATTTCAAGGGAATGTGAATCTTATTGGAGAAATCCACCTCAACTTATGTTCCTAAATCTACTCCAAAGGATAGTCCTCTTGTGTTTCATCTACTAGTAGTCAGCTGTTGATTGAGTCAGAAATTAGCCAGTGTTATCATTGCTTTTTACTTTTGGTTATAACGTCAGTTGAAACTGACTTATGTTGATCTGTGAACATTATTCAAATCCTTTTCTGTTGTCTCTATATTTGCCAAGTGACTTGAAGAGTACCATCGTGTACTTGGTAAACTATCTTAGTCTCTTCTCCACTGGCCTGTACACCATGGCAGTAAGGAGCAGACTGAGGCTTGATAGTTTACGTTTGCTGATTTTACCGGGTGATTTTGTAGTACAGGCTTCCTCTTTAATAAACGCTCAACCGTGATCGTGACTTTTCGCACATCTACCCTATCTCTGTTTCTGTCCAGTCTGTGAATATACAGGAACTTGGTTCTCTTGGCAGTTCACAAAGAAGAGAAATATGATGATTTGACATGCCAGTATCGCACTCGCGGCCAAACGGTAAGTGTGGATTACATTAAGTTTGATTTGAGGCCTGTGATGTTCACGTGCAGAGATTGCTCTCCATAGCAACATTTACACATCAAAGTAGCGAGAAATCTCTTCTACAGTCTTACCCAAGTGGCATATAAACCGTGAGTTATCATCATGCTGACAACAGATAAGCATGTGCAAATCAAAATAGCGAGAAATCTCTTCTTTGGCCTTACCCAGATGGCACATGCACCGTGAGCTATCATCATGCTTACAACAGACACATGTAAGCGACTTTGCCAGCAAACTACAAGTCGCATGATCCCTTCACAGCGATTTCAAAGAATCTTATTGAAGAAAATCCACCTCAACGTATGTTCCTAAATGTTCTCCTGATGATAGACCTCTATCTTATGTTTCATCTACTGGTCATAAGCTGTTGATCGGGTCAGAAATACCATTCGTATGATACAGTATAACAGAAACAGACACGGCTTGACTGGCACACTGGTTTCTATAACTGTATGCATAGAGATAGTATGCAGACTCTGAATTGTATCATAGGCATTAAGTACATTAACGTTGACAGGGAAATAAAGTGCAGGGAACTGCTTTGAGTGTCATATCTGCTGGTTTTCGGTACGCCAAAAAATTAATTTTATGAGCACATGATCTAAAAAGCTCGGACTGTGCATTGATGGTCTCTACCAGACTACATACGAGGGGCATTCAATAAGTAATGCCCCTGACCCATTTCCCATAGCAGGATATTAATGAAACTTGGCACAGTTATTAGTCTTTCTCTTCATAGGAAACACCCAGAGTTTTGCATTTCTCCCATCATTTGATGTAGCTCTGGACACCGTTCTTGTAGGACATCCCAGGTTGGTCCTCCGACAGATGCCTCATCAATGGCAGAAGAGGGACGACCAGGTCTGGGAGCTGTTTCCACAGACTTCCGACCTTGTTTGAATTCAGGATGCCAGCGTTTTACAAGGTCATATGATGGGGCATCATCACCATAAGTTTTTTTCATTTCATCAAAAGTCCCCTTTGGTGTGCGTCCTTTCAAATACAAAAACCGGATCACTGTGCGACACTCAACATGCTCCATTTCACACCTGGTCCATTTCACACCTGACTCAGTTCAAACACCAGTAAATCAGTAACCACTGGAAGTGGGTCAGGGGCATTACTTATTGAATGCCCCTCGTATATAGGTCGCTGAGAAAACCGTTTAAATGGAACAAATAGAGGAGTAAGCCGCTGTTCCCTAGCCGGCTGTACTTCTCTGGCCGGCTTACTCCTCTATTTGTTCCTTTTGTTCGGTTTTCCCAGCGACGTATGGAGTCTGGTAGAGACTAGTGGGTTGAGATAAAAACAAGAGGCAAAACTAACTTGTTTGAGGTCTACTCAAGCATTTGTCGGCCGGTGCCAATAGTTCTTTGTCGTCTTTTCCTAGATGCAAGAAGAGAATATAAAGCAGAACACACCTACCAAAGTCTTGTTGTGCCGTGGCCTGTACGGACGCGCTGTGCGGAGAGCCTTGTGGCACGTTGTCACTCGTTGAAGAAGGCGTCGCTCTTGTGGACCCTGCTTCCGAGGCCTCTCTGTCATGTAGCACCAGTTACCCTTACTCAGCTTGACAGCGCTCGAAAGTGGACGAAACCATTTCCAGAAAGAGGTGTGCACTTACAGTTACAGTTACAAATGAGGTCGGAATAAAGTAGAGGACAGAATATATTTTGTTGTTTTTGAACATTTGTTGTTATATCATAAGTTGTCAACTTGCACAGTATTCATTTTAATACCTAAGGGCAAACGTAAAAAAAGCCCCCAGCTAATTTTTTCCCCAATCTCGTCTCACATCGCTGGAATGGAATGGCCGAAAGTACGGGTGGGCATTCACTGATGACGACATGTACGTGATAAGTATATGCTGAATCGGTTCACTTTTGATAGGTATGGCTATATGCGAAATGGGGAGCGAAGTCCGTGCGCGTGTCAAATGAAAGAAAAATGTTATTGTCTTGAAGAATACTTAAACAAGAAGTATATTTCAACAGATTTCTTATCATAAACGTTACATGCCAACTGACATTTGATATAGAATGTTACATGTAGGAGAAAGACTCTTACATTGATAGTTTCACACAAGAAAAGATCAGCTGATTGGTGGTATGACTAGAGTAAATGAAGATTCGCCAAAACCAGTAATATTCATGACAAGCAACTAGATATGATTTTGGAAACGGTCAGACGTTTCAGATACCATCCGTTATCTTTCGTCAGTGTCTTTTTGGCGTATCTTTATACCTGGATGTCTAACCTTCATCGACGTAAATGAAGTTATATTTTATTATTTTGTTGTGATCTCCACGGGCATAAAGGTAAAACATATTCAAGGTTTGGATTGTTTTGGAACTGATGCAGTACCGAGTTTCTATCAGTAGGGTATCACGTGACATATACGTTATTTGTAATGTTGGTCGCCATGTTGGTTGGTTAAACCGGGAATTTACCAGGTAAATTTAAATTCGCATGAAAGTATATGTACTTATAGTCACCTGCATGATTATGGCCCTGTACACATCAATGGTATAGTTACTTGGTAGTTTAAAGCAATGGGGTCCAAAATTGACCTTGACCTTTGATCTTGACCTACCCACATACCAAATGTCAACACACTCCATCCAGAGGTTCCAAAGTTATACTTACTTTACTTTGGCCCTTCGCCCCGGTCGGAGCATAGGCCACCGATGATAGTCCTCCACTGCACCCGCCTCTGGGCCTTCTTCCTCAGGTCCTGCCAGCTGTTGCTGATACTCTTCATCTCCTCCTCCGTATCCCTTCTCCAACTGTTCTTGGGCCTTCCGTTTGCCCTGTGGGATCCATGTCAGAGCCTGGTGTGTGATGCTGGATGGTGGCTTCCTGACGGTGTCCTATCCAGGACCATTTTCTCTTGAGAATCTGACTGACCACTGGTTTTTGTCCTGCTCTATCCCACAGCTCCAGGTTGCTGACTACAAAAATCCGAAAAACCCAAAATAACTCATTTTTAAAGTGATCTATAAAGAAAGTGTTGATTGGACCCTGTGCTCATATGTCCAATGCACCTATGTACCAAATTTCAGGTCATTTGGTTTCTATACAAGGGCATAGGAGCAAAAAATATACATTTTTAGTCAAAAATGGCCCAAACCCCTAAAATAACTAATTTTTTAAGCGATCTATGAAGAAAGTGTTGATGGTTTTCTGTGCTCATATGTTTAATGCACCTCTGTACCAAATTTCAGGTCATTAGCTTGTAATACCAGGGCACAGGAGCCCAAAATATACATATTTTGTCTAAAAATGACCAAAAACCCTAAATATCATAAATTCTAAGGCCTCTATCAAGAAAGTGAAAAAAATTGCCTGGGGGTATTTGCCAACTCTATGCCCATACCAAATTTCAGCTCATTTGGCCCCAAAATGAAAAAGTTGAATCCAATAGAAGATTTGACAGGAGGAGAAGAAGAAGAGACAAAGGAAAAGCAATATATTGCAATCCCATACTGTAGTATGGATTGCAATATAATAATATTGCAATCCCATACTATGTATGGATTGCAATATAATTAGACAAATGGCAAGAGGATTGGCAGATGAAACTACATCCTGACAAATGTCATGTCATGAGGTTCACACATAAACGTAAACCAAAATTATATGATTATAGATTAGGAAACCACAATCCGACGGAAACCAGAAATCACAAATACTTGGGTGTTACCCTAAACAACCAACTATCATGGTTCAACCACATAAATAACATTACATGCAAAGCAAACAAGACCCTTGGTTTCGTTAAGGGCAACTTATATGACTGCCCCAAAAAGGTCAAACAAAAAGCCTACAGTAGCCTGGTTAGACCCCATCTTGAATATGCTTGTGCAGCTTGGGATCCCCATCATAAAGACCACATTTCCAAGGTCCAAAAAAAGAGCGGCTAGATTTGCTTCAAATGTCCCTAACTGTCCAAATTCTCAGTCAAGCGCCACTAAACTAGTCTCGGACCTGGGTTGGGATACACTCAAAAATAGAAGAACAGCCAACAGACTTACCATTATCCAGAACTCTAGACATGACCTCCTAGCCCTTCCGGTCGATTATTACTTGCAGCTGAACCCTAGGCAATCTCGACACAATCATCCAAATTCATACAAACCCATTAAGACTAATAAAGACTGCCTCAAATATTCTTTTTCCCAAGAACAACTATCGATTGGAATACTTTACCATTCTCTACCACCCTTCAATCTAACCCCATCAAGTTTAAGGAAGAGGAACATCTGAGGAACAACCAATAAAACAACAGCACTACGCCCTGGATGGTTGGCCCCAACAATATAGGGGTGTTGCCCAGTACCATAACATGAACAAGAACAAGAATTGAATTTTACTTGAGTTTCCATATTTGGTCAATGTTCTTTGGCAATGTACATTGCATTACTTGGAGGCTGGGGTGTAGTACTCCCTTTGGCCACTAGATGGCACTAGTAGCCAAGCCCATGGCTCTTCATTTAAGAAATGACATAAATACATGCAGCACTTGTTCTTGTGGCAGATCTAGAGAATACCTTTGTAAACAGTACATAACCATTGCTTTTAGTTTTACATATCATTGGAAGATATTGCAATATTTGCTTTTTTTCATTATTATGCAAACCATACATGGATTGAAATGTATAATTGTCTTTTCTTTAAATGTTTTCTCCAAGCTTTGGTACCAGATTCTGAACTGTCGACAGGAATCATGAGCTAAAAGTATGAATTTTTATGGTTCGATGTTCAATAACATCAAAGAAGTGTACATTTATGCAAATGTCAATGTTCGATGAATAATACTATCACTAGTATGGTTGAATGGAATGGTTTCATCAGTGATATATAAGCAGTTTGAAAGATTGCACAGCAGTGTTCCTCCTCTATAGATCATTCCCAATACATGGACATGTTATTGTCTTTAAAGATTTTCAAGAACTTAAAAAGATATGTGTATAAGATCTATTTCAAAATGATAATACATCACAGTAACTTTGACATGCTTGCTATAAGTTTAAATGGCTCGATATTGAATATAGACAATGAGATGTCTATTGTTTTTTTCTCTGAATATATTTTCAGCATCTTACTTAAGTAGAAATGAGATGAGATGAGATCTTTATTTGGTTTTCACAGTTAATACAGCAAAAAACTGAAATTTTAAACCAAATTACATACCTCCTATTTAAAGTACATGCAACAGCTCCGAGGAGATTACAATGACCAGATAACCGCAAAGCAGATTCGCCATCTAGCTGCCAACAGAAGGTCTTGGAAGGAACTTACAGTCGCCTGTGCTGAAGGCCAACCGATGATGATGAGTGGACGTACGTCTTCAATCACGTTACTCAAAACAACTGTGCTATACCTTCTACCGCAACTCGAGCCGTAAACATGGTCCATTACTCATTCACCTCACATGTAACGCCATCGTCTAACGTTTAATTTTCTGGGCCATAGGTCATTTGAAGGTCCCCGGTTGAATTTAGTTACAACAAGAGGGACCGCACTTGTAGTGTCGACCATAAACCGTGAGCTGCACGGACGACTGAGCCTACCAAAGAAACTGCCAAACACACACACACATACTGCCAAACACACGCACGCACACAATAAAACAACAAGAGCAACTTATCAAGCAAGTGACGTTATATTATTTGTTCCAAACTTTTGTCACGTAATGGTACAAGTTGTTCTACCCAGATGTTCTTGAGTTATGCTGACCACAAATATCCGGAAACGCAAACACACACACAGACACACACACAGACACACACACAGACACACCCAAAAGTATATCTCCATTTTTCATGGAGATAAAAATATACAGACTGAGACAAAAAGAAACAAGTGACCGTAGGTAACAAACTTTGTGACGTAATCATGGTCTGTCAGTTGTGTTGTTTTCAGTGATGTGTGACATTGTGTTTATTATTCATCAACAACCATACTGTTACATTCCTCTGATAAACCAACAACCTTGGCCCGCGGCATCAGATGTTGCCATAAATTTACCATAAATTTTATACAATTGTGATACTCAAAGTAGAACAAAATGTGTCAGAAATAACAGAAATATCATTAATAATATATATATAAATAATAATAATAACGATAATAATAACTAGTTGTTGGGTTCTAATGGTTGAATCAGGAGGGAACTGGGGTCAAAGGTGAGGCTACGTTTCTTTCATAGAGCGAGCTTTTCTCGGAGAATGAGCCGAACAACCCCGTTTTCTTTGAAAGGTTATAAACTAGACCCAAGTGACTTTCTTGTGGAGAACTGAGCAGAATTTTTAAGATTGAAATATGGGTAAGTACTTTTTTCATACCTTCATTCCGTTATTTTAACATGCTTTCCAATGAGCAGCTCTAACACCGATGTGTGCCCTATACACAGCGACAGCTGTGAATAGCTGACAACACGACGTGCACAAAACACGCAAATCAGGCAACATCTGCTTGACAGTATCCAATTACCACAAGGCCTAGACAACGCAGACTTGTACCAATACACCGAAAGACGTACATTTTGTAGGGGTGATTTCTGACATTATTTCATCGATTATAACAACAGCTACGGCCAAATGAAAGGTACGTGCATCATTTCACAACGGTGTACAGGCGACCTGCCAAACCACATACGAATGCGGCAAACGGAACATAGAGATATAGGTGCGAACGCTGACCGAAAAAACAATTCACAATAATTTGTCGACGGAGGTTACCCTCCAGTCACAAAGTAATAAAGTAAAATGGAATTCCAAATCAACAAATCATTTCGTGAATACATGGAACTATCAGACTACAACTACATACATGGAGATACATGGAAATGTTAGACTACAACTGCCAGGTGAAACGTAAAGGTTCGAGACTTATACTGTTTTGCCATTTTATCGGCGCCATTTTCTCTTCGGAAGGGGACCACATTCATAGCACACAAACTGCGTCATGCTACACGAATATTACGTTCAGCACTGGAACGTTCCAGTGCTTTATAAACGTCAGCACTGGAAGTCCAGAGCTGAAGTTTTTACAGCACTGGTCTTCCAGTGCTGAAAAGTTCCCGAGCACTGGTAAATCCAGTGCGGAACCCGTTACTTTTGTATATCAGCACTCGCTTCCGGTGCTGACGGCGGTTTCAGCACTGGGTAACCAGTACTGAAGGACTTTTGAACTAGCTCGCCACCTCTCCACCGCAAGTTCAGCACTGGTACCCGAGTGCTGACGGCAGTTAAGCACTGGAAAACCAGCGCTCGGAGAAGTTCAGCACTGGAAATCCAGTGCTCGCATTGGGTTCAGCACTGGAAAACCAGTGCTGAGGCCGATTCGACCCATCGATTCAGCACTGGAACACCAGTGCGGAACCCGTTACTTTTGTATACTTGCGGGCCAAAGACAATTATCACAAATCCTGTCTTAGCCCAACTTTGCTCAGATCATTCCTCGTTTACGATACCGTCTTCCTTCCCGAAATTCTCGCCGTCCTCGATGGTAGCCGGAAGTGCCTTCCCCTTGGTTTCCGGTAGGAGCAGCGCCAGCAGTCCGGCGGCGACCGAAGTTCCCCCGAAGATGACGTAAGGCATCGGCGTCCAATAGACGCCCAGCAGGTTGATAAATGGCGCGACCATACCGCCGACACGAGCGCTCATGGAGGACATACCGATCCCGATTTGCCTGTGTTCATAATAACATAAAGGCTTTATTGCAAATTCATGCCCATGTGGTTAATTGCAAGTGAACAAAATCAAATACATGAAGTGATTGAAAACAGGTAAATAATCTAAATTCTAACATACAAAGATTAAGTGAATGTGTGTACATATAGAATATCGAATACGATTCTAAAACTACATTAATATTGCGGGGTTTGACTTCTTCTTTGAAAACAGTTGAAAATGAAATGTCCCACATTTTCTATTATAGATTGATTCGTTGATCTTAGCAGGAAGTGTGTCTTTTGTGTGTTTTTTTAACAGTGAAAAGTTTGGTTTGATTTCGGGCACTCATAATGACACAACAACAACTACAACTGATTATCGTTTTTCATTCACAATTGAGACGATGTGGCACTGCACTCAAAGTTGATAACAACAGCGGACAAAAACATTTTAACAAAGGACAGACAGAAGGTAAAGGTGATCCCATAGCCCTTTTGAGGCCGTAAAGGCAGTGGGTTGTTATCCACTGCAGTGTCTAGGGCACGATATCGGGAGGCGGAGCCCTTTTCTCTCCTCCCACGGCATTTGATCACCCCAGCCGAAGTTAGGCACACACATTGGTGGGATAAGACAAGTGAAGTGCTTTTTACGAGGGCACAATATCGACATGACAGGATGTCAGCTCCGAACCTCTACTTTATACAGGAAATGCCAGAAAATAAGTTGGCAATCACGCTATGGAACAACAAAGCTGCAAAGTATGCCATCTACAACAGGGCGCAACAACCTTTTTTCTCAGTCGGGACGGGGGGTGACATTGATATCTAACAAACTTTGACCCATTGCTAACGTCACATATACATCCAGTCACGTGTCCAGAGCAATTGGACAAAGGTAAAGAGGACTGGGTGATTCAGTTGAAAGTTATTGTGAGGCCATTTTTATTTATCTGTTAAAGAACAAATTAATATTTACATGATATATGATAGCATACCTGACAACAGTAGGGAAGATCTCCGCCGAGAAGACGTACACAACAGCGAAAGAAGCGGTGATGCAGAACTTGCCGGTCATGGCCAGGGTTGTGGTCATCCAGCCGAGGTCTGTGAAATACATGCATTCATGAGATAAGGATTGACATGTCCATTGAAAGCACACTTTAGAAGGGAATCGATAGAGGGCGCTTCTTTGTGGGAACAGCAGAAAGATTTTAATCCAATTGAAGACATGTGTTACATCATTTAGAAATGTTTGGGAAAGAGTATTCACTTCCATATTTCTCGGTCCCTCCAGACCGCTTCTCATCACAGTTTGCGAAAGTGTTCTCAAGATTGGCGGCCAGGTATGTTTGCCAGAGGATAGGCTATGTAAGACCTTGTATCGTTGTCGTACGAGGTATTCTGTTATGACTATCTTTTGCTACAAAATCGTTCTTTCTTGTTGGACCGGTCCAGCAAAAAACGGACCTGAAAAAAATTTAGTGGACCGGATGTTGGAACAATTTGAAAATCAACATATTATATCGGCAGACGTTGACGTGTTCTGGGCTTGCAGGTCCAAGAAAAGAGCAAGAGTGAAGTAGAGGAGAGTTGATAGTTGTATTGTTATAAACATTCTACGGTCAAACAAAGTGGTCTGAAACAAAGGCAGTTACATGAAGGTGGAATTTTGAAACGCCAATGGACGTCGGATACTCTACCAAACAGAATCCTTTATAGCAAAATGGACCATTGTTTTGAGTATTGCCCATTTATAAGTTTTTACAGTTAATTAGGTCCACGTTCAGCTCCGGATCTGGACCTGATTCTCTGGACCTGAACCGCACCTGTACCTGAATTTTCTGTTCCGGTGCCCACCCAGTAATGGGGGTGCTGTGTGAGTTGGAGGACGTACTTACGTTTGGGAATGAAGAAGGCCACGATACAGGCGACGCCTCCAAACAGAAGCATCAAGCATAAGGGCCAGCGTCTTCCGAACCTGCAACGGACAGAAGCAATTGGATAGAAACAAGGATAAAGCTGAGTTGCCACGTTAACCGTTCACCGATTCTTTCTTCTCCAGGTTGACAATATTCAAGTACAATTCAATGTCTACAACTTGACAAAAACGACATTTACTTCCGGACATCCATCACTTTTCTTAAGCGTCACAAGATATTGCTAACTTTCACTCTTCTTCCGCGTAACCAGCCTTCTAGGGATGCTGAAGAAGAATGATTGCTGTCGCTGGAAACGCCCGGAAGTAAATCTCCGTTCTTTTATCCAGTTGTAGAGATTGAATTTACTTGCAAACACCGTTACATCATACCTATTCAGGATGAAGATGGATAGTATGTATGCTGGAATTTCGACGAAACCGGAAATGGCGAAGTTCAGGTACATGTTCCCGCTCAGGGCGGCCGTGTTGAGGGATATCCCATAATACACCAGGGTGTTGACGATCCTGCATTGAAGGTGAAAGGTCACAATAAGACGCATGCGCGGTGGGTGGATTTTCATCTACGCACAGTTTTTTAAGAATTATATTTGCTTTTGGACAGATGAGGACAATGTGGCACTGCACTCAAGTTAGTAGCTTATATCAACAGTGCTACATACACAGTAGAGACGGAAGGTAAAGGTATTTTTTTCTTTCTTTTACCTTCCCGACCGAAGTCAGGTACCAATTTTTACACCTGGGTGAAGTGGGGAAGGTCGTGTAGCCTTTGCCAAGGGCACAACGTCGGGGCACGGCGGCTATCGAACTCGTGACCTGTAGATTCCGAGCCCAACGCTCTACCAGTTACGCCACACAAGACGCCAGGGGAGCAGAGTTTTTTTTTTAAGCACAGTTAAACAGGAAAAAAAAACCTTTACAACAAGACATTAAGCCCAAAAACCCACAAGACAAATTGCAACAGGTTGGTAGAAATAACAGCATTTGGGAAACAATATAGGCACGCAACTGATGTCAAATATTTTTCATGTATACTGATTATCCTCAGAAAATCTACATGTGAGAAATGGTATGTTTAAGCCAAAGATTACCGATAGATAAATCATATGTGCATGTAGCATATTGATGTGATTTGGTAGTGAAACGTCTCCCCAGTACTCATGATTAACAAAACAATTATAAGCAACTATCATTTGTTTCACTGACCAGTTGAAGAAGATGTTGACAGTCCACTTCCGAAGATTCGGGGTCCTGAACAGGTCAACAAATGTGTAGAGCTTCTCTTTCTTCTTAGCCTTTTCATCCGTCTTAGAGACAAAGGACACACAAGTAAAGATGAGAAGCACCACCAAAAAAAAAAAAAAATGGTAACAAGTCTTTCCACACTTTTCGTTTTTGTTTTTCTTACTGTTTCCCTTAACACTGCGTCCGTCCATTCTCTGATATCATCCTACCAACTTTTACATTGACTAATTTTTTTGTCTTACTTCCTCTCTGGACGGTTGTTCATTGCTAGTTTTTGCTAGTGCTGATGACTGCTAAGAAAAGCTATCATTTCTGTATCTGTATCGATATAGCCGGTATAACCGCCGTTCGGCGTACCATAACATCTTCGCAGGCACGCACGGCGCAGCGGCAGCTGGTTATATTACACCGAACGACCCGTCACACCTAACTTTTGCACATCTATCTGCAAGCGTTCTTTAAAGCTACCCAGAGAAGATGCCCCTACTGTACTTGGTGATAACAAATTCCACTCTAATTGCAATTGTTCATGCCAATATGATATGTGAGCAAGCGGAATATTTTAATTGCTTCCGATCATGACGAGAAATAATGTAAAAGCAGACATTTTCGAGTATTTTGGTCAGCGAGGTCCTCTCCACCACCCGAAGCCGCAGTGCAGTTTGGGAAGGGTGGTGAAATTCCCCACAATTCCGCCTGGGGGCGCAATTCTACCACAATTACTTGCAAAAAAGAGACATTATGAGAAACCAATAAAGTTCAGTTACCTGATGAAGCGGGATAGTGTTGTGGAATACCTCATCAGGTATAGTGACTTTCGTAATCTCTGCGGCCTTCCGAACGACGGCTGCCGCCTCTTTGTGGCGATTCCGGGAGATCAGCCATCGCGGGGACTCGGGCATCAGCCTGGGGCGTCACCAAAAATGTATGTAAATGCATTAAAATAACATTAACATTGGGCCACAGCAAGGTAGCCTGACTAAAATCGCGCTCCTAGCGGCCGGCCCTATAGTATTGCCACCGCCCTAGGGTGGTCATTAACCCCAGCCAGCGAGAGATTGTGTGAACACAGGCTAACAGTAAGGGAGGTGGGGTGAGGGGGCAGAAGATCCACGCAAGTCTCGACCTAGTTCTCACAACTCTCGCGAGAACTCCGTGAACAAGATGAACTGATAGCCATCGAAAATTTGGAAGTACGCGTGTTTACCATTAAAAGTAGTCACTGCCTGATAAAAATTCTGTTAACAGGCCACAGCAATGATATTTTATGGATGACAACCTTTGCAGACTCCATATTTAATGCGACAGGGGGAAAACAAGATGGGTATAAAAGTAGAAACAACATGAAATCTATATTTTCAAAGTAGACATCACAAACGTACTACCTAGATTTGAAGCGACAAAACATCGTATCACAGCCAACATGTCTTTTATTTCTGCATTCAAGAAGTTAGGTGCATAAAATGACACTAGTTCGGTAAACTGGCATAACGTACCAGGTTAACAACTGCTAAAAAGTGTGGCAATTAAAAATATTGCCATGGCGACGGTTTTATTGTTTATAAGTATTAATGATTGTTGTTGTACGTGTGTTGTATTTGTGTTCTATCCTTTCGCCTGGCTGTATGTATGAAAATGATCATCTCCTCTACCTGAATAACAATGTGTTAAAAGTATGAAAGTCTTAGCCAAGAAATCTATTGTAGCATGCATTCTCTCAAACATTATGTAAATGAGACCCTGATTTGCCCTTCTTACGTCTGCATGTTCAACTTAACGTACATGTTGCTGCCAAATGTCGGAATAATGGAATTTCGTCATGTAACACTATAATAACAATTTCTCATTAATTATGCAAATTAGGTAACAATTTGCATGATTGATGTATATCTGTATTTATCTCCTTTCTAGTTACATATGTCATGTTAACGTGTCCTAGTAGTAATGAAATACTGTGGCTTAATAAACTGTGCTCGTTAATTATGCAAATTAGCTCGGGGTCTGCATTAATATCCCTTATTTATGGAAGGCATCTCCGAAGTTATCTACATATCAAAAATCACGATGATCAGTCAACCCCTTCCCGAGTTATTCCCTTCCAAAAGTATGGTGCAATTGCGCACGCGCGGACGAATTGCTGTAGAATTTCGGGAATTTTAGCCAATTGGATATATACTTAACAGTAAGCATAATATTTCTGTCTTTTTGAAGTACATATGGCATATTTTTGAGCATTTTAACAGGAAATGCAGTGTATTTATAAACTGTCCTCATTAATTATGCAAATTAGCCCCATATTTGCATGATCAGCATTTACATTTATGTTATTGTGTTAGGCATCTCTGAATCTATCTATATTCTAAATATTATGATGATCCGTCAACCCATTCCCAAGTTATTCCCCTCTAAAGGGATGATGCAACTACGCAGGCGTGGAAAAATTCCTGACATGCTTGCGGGATTTTGGGAATTCTTGTCAAACGGTCGCACACTATACTATTAGGCTAGCCCCTGAGGCGTCGCCAAAAACTTACGACTACCACATTGAAGCCACTTTTACTATAACATGTACAACCACGGTGATGGCTATATGTTCCTCATTAGTTCTTCAGTAGTGTCACTCAATGTTGTAGAAACAAAACCAGAGACCAAGATCGAGAGGAAGATGAAGGAAGAAGAAGAACGAAGCTAAAACTTACCACCAGAATGAAATGAAGAAGAGGAAAGGCATGGTGATGGCGATCTGTAGCCACATCCAGGTCCGGACGAAGTAGGCGATCCCGGGCAGAAGCACGTAGGCCAGGGCGTAGGGGATCCAGATCACCATTCCCACCATGCTTCGCTTGTCGGCGGAAACTAGCTCTTGTGCTTGAGACGGGGGGAGTGTCAGGTTATCATTTCCATGAAAAATTGAAATTTGCATATGTAATGAGGAAAATTTATATTTACAGTGTTTTCCATTATAGGACTCAAATACACGTACCATAAGACTAGCAGATACATAACCAAGCATAAATCATGCAGATATGAAAGTCATTTGCATAATCAGAATATTTCATGAAGGTATGAGGTCTTCGAAGTCTTGTTTCTGATTCGCTTTTCAAAGTTCATCTTTGACGGGTTTTGACTTCATAAAAATCTTAGACGCTAATTCCTTACGCAGTTTTTGTTTAAGTTTTTTTTTTCTTTTTAGGAGACTGTAAACTTGTGTTTCCCATGCCGGGAATATTTTTTTTAATTTTAATGGAAGGTCAAACCTCGATGTAAGTAAGATGAACAGGAATGAGATCGTTGCTGAGTTGAGGAAGCGAGGGATGCGTACAACAGGTAACATCAGAGCACTGCGTTCTGATCTGATGTTTGCACTTCAGTCTTAGTTCATAAAGTAGGAGAAGGTAACTAACTTTACTAAGATTATTGCGTAATATGTTGGAGAATGATGTAAGACAATATAACTTTCACTGAATTCTGTGAGTAGGATCATTGTTAATATGTGATAAAGATAAAAGTAAGACATATTTAGGAGAATGGGGTGCAATTGTTGTGGTATTTAATCATATTACAGCTGGCAGTTTTTTTGTTTTGTTTTGTATGGCCACAACAGTGGCCAGCTTGTGTAGAGGAGGCAAGTGTGCCTCCACTGTTTTCTTTGTCGCTACAGGTAAAACCTCGGAATGAAGTCACATCAGACGTGAAAAGTGCACAGCACACCCTGCACCAAGATACCAATATGAAAGCACAGGGAGCATGTAGATTGAAGTTGGGTTTGTTTGTTACATGCCCAGTAACTTTTGTAACTTTTTAACTGCTGTGATCTTGAAAATAAGTTTGTACTGGAGATACATCCACAGTATCCACAAAATGGTAAAGTTAAAATTCAACCAAGAAAGTTCATCTGAACAGTTTTACTTGTAATGTCCAACATCTGAAAATTGTATTGATTTCTTTGTGTTATCTATCTTTTTGCTGATTGAACACTGAGTAATCCTGTGGGGTCTTGGGAAATTTTCCACTTCTTAACCCTCAGAAATGCTATTTCTCATATTTTGAGAGACAAATTTCTAATACTCTGACAGAGAACAAGTTACCAAACAGAAAGTTGAAAAATTGAAATGAACCAAATTCTAACACAAGTGATACACCAAATCTTGTTGTCTTTCGTGACACATCAGTGTTAGAAATTCAATACATGGTAGATTTACAGTTTACAAAAATACACTTTTAGTGTTCTCGCACTGTCTGGTGCACATGGCACAAAAATACTTGGACAAAAACATTCCTCTTTGGCAGAATCATTTTTGCACCTTGCCTTGCTGCAAGCGGCAAGGTGTGTTGAAGCCAGATGATTTGATGTTTCTTTTTCTTTTCAAACATCTATTTAATATATACAGTGCTTTAATCTCTCAGCTACATCATCAAAACCCGGCTTTGGGGATTTTTTTCTTTTTAACCATCCACTACATTGAGGCTATGCCATACATGTAAAATGCAAAATGGTGTATTTTCTTTTCTTTTTGAATAATTTTCTTACATCCAAACCTGGCCTGCTTCTGAAGCACTTGCCTTATTCTTTGTCATTTAGATATTTTTGTTACATCCGAACCATGGCAAGGTGCCAGCTTTTTTTAAAGCACTTTTTATCGTTAAGTAGTTTAAGTAAACCTTTTGTCAATTTTCACTAGTTACATCAGTAGGCAGTAGGTTGAAGACTGTGGCTAACACGTGTCTGCACCTTTATTGAAACTTGTAATATGAGGGTCAGTATTTCTAAACAGATTGTGTCACATACTATACTAGTAAGTAATGATTTTTACCTAAGTTAGATCATAGTAATTACTATGAAGGGAAAAAAGACAGGAAGGCTTCTCTAAAATTGTCAGTTCAAATTGGATACCAGTATATGACTGCTCAGCAACACTTTAGGTTTGAAAAGAAGATAATTTATACATCCACAATAGCACACAATTGTAATTTTACATTGTCAGTGACCTCTCCCCACAAATAGTGTAATTTTTGTTTTGAGCATACGTTGTTTTTGCAGAGAAAACAGATGTGTCGTGTGTGATGATACTGAAAAAGTCTCACTTTAGGATTGTATAATTTCTTACCAGTCTGTTGTAAAAAAAAACAAGCTCCATTTCCGACCGTTTCTTTATCAAGTAAGGAAAGTTGTCTGATACTTTAATTTTTTGCCTTTGACATTAACAGTCAAAGTGGCCTCTATAAGTTTATACAAATTAGTATTTCTGTAGTTATTGAGCTACTTTAGCGGTCACAGTACTTGGTTCATTGACTAACGTCATGGTAATGATATGTTTTGTGTTGAATAGCATGAGTTACTTAAAGGTATAGAGTGTAGCAGACAGTATCAGTAGATCCAAAAATAATTTCATTAGGTTGGTAAAATACTTGTACAGGATATAGGAGAATTCCTGTACACAACCAGGATAAACTTACTGTGCTTACGTTTCGACTGGAGCAACAAGCCATCACCACAGCTCCTGTCACCTGTAGCCTGACGTGATGGAAGCAGTGAAGAGAGGAGTCCAACAAGTGTGCACAGACCACCTCAACCAGACCGAGCCCACTGATAGCATCAAGGTTACGTATGAAGAGGAGTAGGAGGGTATACTACCTTTTCTCAACACCCTTCTAGTACGTAAGGGGGACGGACCAGTACCTCAACTTTCAGTCTCATCACCCTCTGCACCAGAACTTAGGAGTCATCCACACCTTACTGTACTACTGTAACACAGTCATCACCGAAGAACAGGATAAATAACTAGAGAGACAACATGTCAAAAGGGCCCTCACACACTGCGGCTACCCTCAATGGGCTTTAAACAAAGTGGAACGACAGAGGAAGAGACCAAAACAGAAAGAAAGGAGTAGCAAACAACAGGAAAAGTCCATGGTATGCTGACTATTCCATACATCAAGGGAGTTACTGAACTGCTGGTGTTCTGCAAACATGGGATAACCACTGCTGTCAAACCCAAAACTACACTCACTGCAAAAGCTGGCTATATATAGCAACGAGAAGCAGGACTCCAGTTAAAAGCTTGAAGGAAGGTGTCTGATAGACACCAAAACGTAAGCACATTAAGTTTATCTTGGTTGTGTACAAGAGTTCTCCAATATCCAGTATCAGTATTAAATGTGCACTTATCTGTCACCGTGGCATGTTTTGGCATAGTGCGACTAAGTTGTGGCTTTTGCCAAAAACATGTAACACTAATGTGGCAAATTTTCATACGTCACGTTGAAACCCTGTTATGTGGAATTGTCTGCTATAGCCATTTTACCTGAAATATGACTCAGTCTGATGTGTTAAATTGTACTCTGGTTCCAACAGTTATTGACCTACCCAGCACATGTGGCTCAATGCGATTGTACATATGGGATCTGATTGTATGATATATAGTTATAGTTAACAAGATTGAATGACAGTAGTTGGAGATTTATATACGTGTATTTAGTACATTAGTATTTACTGTGGTACAGTTTTGAGTGATAACCATCATCTGGTGAGACCCACTGTGGTTTAAGTGAAATGGGATCCAACTTTTGTACAAACTGTCACTAATTAGAAGAACAATTAAAAGAGCAGACCTACTCATGGCCAGTTTGCGTTGAAAGTGTACTGTACTTTGCTTGTGCTTAATCAGATTAAACGTCCTTGCTTGTGCATACTGCTCTTTACATACGAATTTGAAATTGTCCATGAATTGTTAACGTTATCTTTATTAATACATTATTTGTACTTAAGTTAATTTGGCTTGTTGTTTTTTTTCTTTAATTAGTGAGGCTTTAAGCTTAAGTGGCAGGGGAGGGCTTCGAATTGTAATTCACTAAGGGATAATGCAACTGTTACTCGGATTCTCCACCAGAGGGGGGTGATACAGTGGAATACAGTAAAAGAATAAAGTTTTCAAACTTGATGTTTTTGCCAAGTTTCCTTACCTATATTGATAGCACCTGAAATACTGATAAGTACTGGCTTTCAATATAACAATATAAAATACAATTAGGCTTTCAATATAACAATAAAGTTTATTGCAAAATTCTTGCCCGTGGGCTAATTGCAGGTAACATGAAAGATTTAAACAATGGAAAAACAATATAACAAGCATCTGCTCTAGTCTAAAACTAGTAAAAGCTAACTCTAGATCCTGGGTTGTTGGGTTCGAATCCTTTTTCGAAGAGAGATATAATGTTGGTGAATTTAATGCAGAGAGGCATCTATCGTGTACAAGTCAGGATTCGTTGTCACTAATTGTCTCCTTTACACACTGTAATACAGGATTGACGATAACATTTCGTTGGATATCATCAATTGTTTATCTGCCAATCCTATGTTTTGCTGTCTGTCACTCCGTAGGAGGCATGTCCTGTGCTGCCCGCAGCATAGTGTCCTCTGCGAGGCCATTGCGGTCGTACTTCTGTCTGAAGAACGTCACTGTTAGCCTCCCTCTGCTGCTGCTGTAGTGGAGCCGGAATGGTCGGGCTGTGGTCGCCACCACCACACTTTTCCCCCTGTAGTGGCTGATGACTCGGTCCTATGGACAGAAAAATTGCAATGTTGCAAACATTGTAAACAATTATTCTCAAGGTAGCATTTAATTCTACAGTCAGGGGAGACATTACAAATGTATCAACTTCAAGTACGCTTTAGATATTGGTATGAAGAGGGGAGGTGAAAAGAAAAAGGAATGCTATAATCAAGTTGCTATAATATAGTTTAATTGTATTATTATAGTAGTTCTCACCTCAGGTGTACGTTCCCGGTCAAAGTGCATTTTGACCAGGAACGTTCTTCCGTCACTGCGGGCCCCGCTGAAGATGCTCCGCAGCACCTCGAAGCTGTCCACGTTGATCTCAACAGTCCCGTACATGCCGCTCCGGGACGTGCTTGAGCCGGCCATGTCCACTTTCCCACCGTAGCGCTTGATCAGCAGCATGAGGGGGGAGAAGACGGTTGGCGGCACGTCCCGCTCGAAGGTAGCGATGCCCGTGCCGTTGTTCCGCCGTAACCGGGTCGCGACCTCCCCGCCAATTTTGGACAGGTAGAAGTCCACAAGCGGCCCGGCCACAAGCAGACTGTTGCCCACGGACTCCTCGATCTGTAGAAATATTACATGATTATTGATTATGTAAACAAGGTTTCAAGAATTACTTAGCTTGTTCAAGTTCTTGACGTCTTGGCGTTTATGTGCGCGCATGGACGGGGCTATTCCAATTAGGGGTAAATATGATGATCCAATTTCTATACTGCATCATAAGGATAGGCTTCAACCCACAACGTATCCATAATATTACCGGATACCATTCCAAGATTTTATATCTCAATCAAAGTACAGATAGAAATCGGAAACGCACGGTTTTGTACAACGAGTCATTGCACCCCCACCCCTTACAAGCAGTGCCAATTTGTGATCGGCGTGGGTACGCCGTGCCAGCTAACCGTGCCAGCAAGATTGCACAAACCTACTCGTATTAGTCTTAGTTTAAATGTAAAGTGAAACATTAAAGTCACCTTAGCGTCTAGCCTCTCCATCCCGTACTCCGGCTTGTAGGAGTCTGGGAGACTGTCCAGCCATTGCCTGTACACCGGCGTGAAGTACAGCTTGACAGCGGTACTCGCCGGAGGTATCAGGACAACTCGGCACCTGGGACGACTCGGCACCTAGCCAAGTGGGAAAACTTGGCACCAAGAATATGACATAAAATTGTGAAGGTTTGTGAGAAATGCAAGATGTTTAACTGCAAAACATTTCTCTCACTGCAATAACTTGTAAGTCATACAGTCGGCACAATTTTACGGACATTTTGAGGCTCTGAACGTCACTTCAAGGTACGTTAACTTTGAACGGCCGAGGCTCTGTCTATATCAGATCGGTCATCTCAACGCATTTTTAAAACCTACAAACAGTTGTAATTTATGACCAACAAAATATATTGAACTGCTTATTACATCTATTTTCATTTGTACTAACTTGCAAACACGGTGATATAGAAGAGAAGTAGAGTGACATCGTGAAAGAACGCCGATATAACAACTAAAAAATGGCGTCGCCGGCGCGGCCCGCAACATGTTTTGGGGATCTTGTATCCTAAAAATTTGTATCCAAAACGTTACCTCGTGGGGTGAGATTGATTTGTACATTCTTATGTCACTTCTTATGCTGCCGGAATGATAGGATTATCATTCTTCGAGTGCAAAATATAAAAGTTATGTGCCGAGTAAGTATGTTGCCGACTAGGGCCGAGTTGTCTCAGGTGCCGAGTCGTCTCGAAACCCTCGCCGGACGCCAGAACCGTCCGTCGTTCCGCGGGTCCCGGGACGCCTGTGGTCCCCTCGTTCGCGGGACCAAGGGGCAGCTCGGGCCGGGAATGCTGACGTTGTTGAGCCCGGCGGGCGCCGACTGGTTCTTCTTTCCGGACTTCGCTTTAGGCATTTTTATCACAAGCACAGCGGAATGGACACGAAAAAAATACGATGTTGTTTCGACAGCGGAAATTGAGAGAATGGCGAAAGCGCGGGCTATTCTCCCTGCCTGCCTGCTATTCTTAAAAGGCGCTAATAAGACAACAATGAGGGAGGGAGTCAAAAGCGCATATGAAAAGGGACGATCTGGCGGAAAATTAAAGTTCCCTCGCGGAAAGACAACATTTCTAAGGACCGCCCGTAATTGTCTTGGCCAATCAGAGACAGCAAACTGTGATGACTAAGCTGATTGACGGCTTGTTTTAATTAATATTCATGTCCCACAAGTGGGGATTTTTCAGGTGCTTTTAGACCATCGTGAATCGAACCCGGGCCTTAGCAGTTTCATCATATTTCAATAAGGAAAAGAAAATAATTTTTTGGACAGAATGGTGCAAGTTGTAAAACAGGCTTACTTACCCATGACATACAGAGCCAGAGTGCTGACGGTGTTGCTAGCTGATATGATGAACCGAATGGCCATGAAGAAGGTGTAGTTAGGGGAGAAAGCACACGCTATCCCGGACACATAGTCAACAACGAGGGATGCGAGCAGCACTGGTCTGCGGCCCCATCTGGGACAGAACAAAATCAGTAACGTATAACTATTATATATATGGTTGTATCTCTAAATTACAATATCTATTTATAGTTACCTCCATGAAAAATGGAGGTATAGTTTTTGGTGTGTCTTTGTGTCTCTATATGTTTCTGTCTGTTTGTCTGTTTGTGTTTCCGGATATTTGGGGTCAGCATAACTTTAGAAACTCTGGATTGGATCGTAATTACATTTGGTATGTGTGTAGGTGATGATGGATTCTCCTGTCGGCCTGTGCTGACCCCTAATTTGAAATGCTCAGTCCTAAATGACGTCATGAAAAAGCAAGATGGCGGCAGATTTGACCGGTGGAATATATTGCGCTGGTCAGAAAGTTTAAAAATTAGACTTTTGGACACTTGAGATAGCGGGCTGCTGTGTGGGTCGAGTTCTTATGACCTGGAATGTTCACGGATGAGATTATGACACCCTGAACTTGCTAATTTTTACATTATCGCCAATACAGATTTCCATTAGTGTTAACTGCTCTTGACGTACTCCCTCCCTGCTTTTGCCAGTCGTTCCCCACGTTTTCCAAAATACGTGGCGGACGTGGCCTCCCAAAAAACTGCGGACAAATCGCACGTACGGCGGGTTGTGCCCTTAAGCTAAGGGCACAACCCGCCGTACGTAGAAATACGTGCTACCGCTCCAGCCATGATACCGGCAAACCAGAGAGACTTGGCCAGGTTCACCTTCCAACTGTTGTCGCAGACAAGGTTCCACTGGAAAGAGAGAAAGGTAGTCTTATGGCTGCAGCTGGGCATTTGACGTCGTATAAAGGTCATATGACTTTGCACTGAATGGCGCCCGCTCCAGTTATTTGTTCGTTGGTTAGTTATATTTCAGCCATGCCATATATGTTATACAGGTATGGTGAAATATATTGTATTCGTAATGGATAATAAAATGGATATATTTAAGGATCATTTTGCAATAGCCAGAGGGGTGCACGTGCACATTGCACATGCATGCCTGGACATATTCATATAACTTAATCAAGTAGGGAACCAATAACTTAGCTTGAATCAATATCCAGAGGGAAGTTTGACAGCCAATCAGCAAGCCTGGTGTTATCTGGAAGAGTCCATTCTTGTACGGAGGGGTACATAGCATTTTTAAAAATTCATCTTTGGACTGATGATTATGTAAAGTCTTTCGGTGGGAGTATTTTTGGACTGGTCAACTTTACAATTTTACATGGGGTGTGCTGGAAGAGTCAATTCTTACACAGGGCGCATTTTTTAAAATCCAATTTTAGACTTTGGTAATTATGTCAAAGTCCTATTTTAGCGAATTTATTTTTGGACTGCACTTTACATAGGGGTATCAGAGGAAGAGTCCATTATTGCATGGAGGGGAGGGTGTCACATTCAGTTTTGGACGGTTAATGATTCAAAATTTCATTTTTTAGCGGAAGTGTTTTTAAACTGGTCTATTTTACCTTTTCATGCACGGGGGACCTCTTTTTGCTAA
>NC_049981.1:5044440-5064358 GCF_000003815.2 Branchiostoma floridae
TTCATATTTTTCATTCATAACGCCAGTTCAAAATCAATATCATAATTCATTCAAACTTAATGATTTCTAGTCTTCTGCGAGGATACTGACGTATTTACAAACCTGCACATCGTCATTGTGTCCGCCAGATGGCGTCCTGCCCAACATTACAGTTTCCTCACCGCGCTCAGTCCCCGCCATTGTTCTGTTTTGCTTGCTGCACTGCGTACGTATCAGGTACAAGATTAGATCAAGAAAATGAAATTGCGTACCAGACTCGCAAGACCACGATCACACCAATCTACGTACGCTTGTAATGATCAGCAATAGTAAAGCCTAGGATATTGGAGTTTCCTTTTACACAACCAGTACTGTCTGTCATTCGCTTACTTTTATTTTGATTTATTTGTTTTGTTCAAATCAGGTACCCGTTCCATATGAACTGTGTCACATAGAAAAAGAAGAATACACACTAGCTAATAGTCAGTCCGAAGTATATAGAATACAATAGCTTCCCTGTGAATTACGGGAAATTAAAAAAAGGCCTTGTGGATAAGAGTGTGCAGATACTAAGCCACCATTGTAGGTACAGCGCTATAATTATACGCATACTGCAAGTGCCTTAGGCATGCATTGTCTATTATGTCTAGCCATACATTCCTTAACTCTAAATTAGGAATGCAAAAGGGCTAGGGAGACATGTATGTATGTAAATTTTGTATATAGACTTATAGGAATTATAAGGATTCGATGTAAACTATATCTCTGTTATATACTTTGTCTGACCCTTGCCTCTTCCCTCATGACCTCAATGAAAAGCGGCCTCCAGGCCGATTTGACCTTTCATGAATAAATAAAGGTTCAAACAAACAAACAAACAAACAAACAAACCAGTTAATATACACAATTTTTCACGATTCCGTAACATTCGCACAATCGTCGTACGAATTTGATATCGTACGATTTCCAAGCAGACTGTGAAAGAATCAACCACCACTGACAAGGTTCAAGGACAGCCTTTAGGGTTACAAACAACTACATTTTGCACGATAAACGCACAACTTACCCACGATCGCCTTCAATTTGGATTGGTACTGACCGGCGAATTTGAAGTCCTTTACCGCGCGCGTCTCTGGCTCTGTTCTTAGTGCGTCCGATCGGTCCCCTGCGAGACCTGGTTTGAATGTGCTTAAAAGCTGATATGATGGATTGATGTATCCAAAAACTGGACTAACTAGTCTATTTGCTTGTGGTTGCGAAGGCTGGCTTCCGGTGGGCGTTACCAACAAACACTGCATTATTCACCAGACGTGTTAAAAGATACCCTTAACATCACATATTCAATTTTATTACAAAGTCAAAGGAAAGAAAATGCTCCAGTTGAACAAGTATCAAATTGAATATATTTACTCGTATATGTTTGTTTCTTCTTCACAGCCGATGACATTTAAGTGTTGACAGGTAACATAACATGTCTAATTATTATCTCCATATACGGCTTGGCCCCCGGCAAATCAACGAACAAATACCCGTGTCTGTTGTTTCGCAACAATGTCAGTTCGCAACCGTCAGTTCGCAACAAGGCAAGTCTTTTCGCAACAAGGTACAAGTCGTTTTGCATCATTTGAATGTTATTAATCTTGATAGCCTAATAGTATTAGAAATCGTATTCCTAACATAATTATACTCCTTTCGCGTAAAAATTTTACCGGGTGCAAAAGACAACCCCGGCGGCAGAGGAACATGGGGCCGCATGGACCTGACAGCCCGATGATTTTCGTACGCCGGGCGGTACAGTTTCATACGTGCACAGGTAGGAGTATAACTAGAAAGACGAACATTTGCTTGAGAGCAAATACAGCATATTTCATCCATCTACCTCCCCATGCAACAATAGACTATTCCAAAATCACCCATGTGCAAAAATGGAACACTTTGTTTGAGTCACTTCTATTAATGACACTTAATGACACCCAAAAAGGAATCTTACAAAATTCCCAGTGCAAGAATGGACTCTTCCAGTGCACCCCATGTGAATTTTCAAAATAGACCAGTCCAGAAATACTCCCACTGAAAACATGGCCTTTTGATTAAGCAACCCAGTCAAAAGTTGAACTAAGCAAAAAAGGCACGAAAAGGTAAAAATAGACCAGTCCAAAAACACTTCCGCTAGAAATGGAATATTGCATCATCACTTGTCTAAAGCTAAATTTGAAAACATCCCCATGCAAGAATGGACTCTTCTTGCGATACCCCTATGTAAAATGGTGCAGTCCAAAAATACATACGCTAAAATTGGACTTGGACGTAAGTCCCAAAAATGGAATTCAAAAATCACCTCCTCCGTGTAAGAATGGACTCGTCCAGCAAAACCTATGCAGAATTGCAAAATAGACTAGTCATAAAATAACCACACTGAAACACTTTGACATATCAAATCACCAAGGTCCATAAACACATTTTTAAAAAAATGCCCCCCTCTGTGCAAGAATGGACTCTTCCAGTACACCCCATGTAAAATTGCAAAATAGCCCAGTTAAAAAATACTCCCACTGAGACACTTTATATAATCAACAGTCCAAAGATGAATTTAAAAAAAAATGTACCCCCTCCGTGCCAGAAAGGACTCATCCAGATAACACCAGGCTCACTGATCTATTGGCTGCCAATCCCCTTCGGGATGTTGACTCAGGCTATGGGATTGGTTGCCTTTTTAATCAAGTTACTGGTATATATATAGACACATGTTGTCTTCAGGTGGGAGAGGTCAACGACCTTGAGGTCGTTGACCCTCTGGCCATTGGAAAATTACCAAAAAAGTCCCCAAATATATCATTTTGAAGTGGTTTGTGCCAGGAATTATACATGGGTCATTTGAATGAATATCTAGTGCACCTATTTACCAAAATTTAGGTCATTTGGTTATAAGACCAGGGAACAGGAGCCAAAAGCGTACGTTTTTGGTCAAACAATGGCCAAAAAATCCCAAAATTAAGCATTTTGTTGTACTGTATGCCAAAAGTAGTATTAGATCCATGTGCGCATATGTAGATTGCACTCCTGTACCAAATTTCAGGTCATTTGGTTGTAAAATGAGGGTATAGGAGCCAAAAATATAATTTTTTGGGCCAAAAATGTCAAAATTAAGCATTTTGTTGTACCGTATGACAAAACTGTTATTGTATCTTTGTGGGCATATGATCAAGGCACCTCTGTACCAAATTTCAGGTCATTCGGCTGTAATACCAGGGTACAGGGGGGCAAAATGTACATAAAAATTGCAAAAAAACATGAATAAAAGCATTTTAAAGGTAGATATGAAAAAAATGAAAAAAAAAAAAAAAAAAAAAAAAAAACAGCAAAAAACACCTAAGGGTGTTGGTCCACTCTACCCTTGTGCCAAATTTCAAGTCATTCGGGCAAAGAACGACGGAGTTGATTGACTTGATTCTATTTGAAGATTTGACAGGAGAAAGAAAGAAACATTACGAATACAATATATTTCACCATATGGCTGAAATATAATTATGTTAGGAATACGTAAACGATTTCTAATACTATAAGGCTATCAAAATTAATAACATTCAAATGTTGCAAAACGACTTGTACCTTGTTGCGAAAAGACTTTTTATTTGTACATGTTCTGAAAAGACTTGCCTTGTTGCGAACTGACGGTTGCGAACTGACATTGTTGCGAAACAACCGGTAACCCATAATTATATGATAATAACTTGTATTCCTCTAAGACACTGCTTGTAATGTTTTAGTTGCCTCTGTACGGCTCAAAAAGTTTATATTAAGCTAAGGGTACAACCCGCCGTACATGCAAATACGTGCCAAAACGTGGGCAATCTTTTGGGATCCGTAAGTGTTAATACCCCCGTCAAATGATATACGATCTTCGGACGTACTTCGCGATCACAGGAAGGTCGGCTGATTTTAAGATCTTCCGATGGTCTTGTGTATAGATCGTTTTCATGTGACGTCACAGTGGCGTTCGATCGTTCGAACGGCCATGTTGGATGATAAGCTACTCGATCTCCACACTTGTGTTGTTCATGGTGGACCCGTTCTTGGAAAGAAGTTTTTTTTCTATCATTTAGAAACGGGCTTGACGTTTGCCGTCATGGTGCTAACTGCAAGGTTCATTAACACAAGACACAGCCTACTCGCCGTTTCTATCTAACAACACTAGTTACAGTCCATCCCCTTTTCTAAGCTCGATTGAATCACTCTTCTAGCGGCCCGATTTTGTGTACATAAAGACATGTGGTCTTTTAGAAAGTAACACTCTCCTCTTGAGGAAACTAGTTTAAAGAGTCATTTCATGGAATACGGCGCATTTACATTTTATTATTCCAGTTATTTGCACAATGGGCATGTACGTTTCCCACGTTAGTGTTAGTGGTTGAACTTTTACCTCAAGCCAAGCCAAGCTAAGTGGTTAGACCGGTTAGACAGCATTACAAACAGGGTGTAACACGGGCAGGTCATTGCTGCAAGCTTGAAGATCTCTAACGTTGTCAACAATTTTGTCTCACAGTAAAAATATATTTGTCTCAAATATATTTCTACTGTGTAAATTCTAGGTGAAGAAGTGATCGTTGTCTTCTGTCGCTGTGAACAGGGTTTGAAAAGCTTCATACCATGTAAGTTACCACACATGCGCGTAGCTATTATTGTAGAAAACATGTATCGATGTCTCCTGCTGATTAAAACGACCAAACCTTACCCTAAGGGAATTCTTCTGGTTTTCATAATGGCTATACGCTCGAATGTTTGTGTTGTTCTCAGTTTAGCGTATTAGGGGGGGGGGTACAGTAACGTTACGGTGTCAAGGTGATGTACAAATTGATGGGGTAAGGCACTATAGTCCAACTTTGTCGTAGTATGGCTAAACATGGTAATTGTCGGGCTAGGAGAGCGATTGTAGTCAGGTTATGGTTACTTACGACGTAGTTGAGTCAGACCGTATTTCAGGCATTTGGTACATTGTAACTGAGTATTGTGGATATAACGGATGGCAGTTCTTGTTACCATGCAGACGGCACGACGGTTATGATATTTCTAACTCTGGTAGAAATTGACGCTTTTGCCGTCATGTGGATAAAGCATTGCATCTATGTGTCACAATTTGTGTCCTATGGACCTAGGATTTCCCCCAAGAAATGGCCTCATGAGTATTTGTTTTGGAATTTTCGTCACCTTATGGGTACGTTATTTTAATCATGACAACTGTGTTTGTCAGTGATGCTGGGAAATTGAAAAACGTGACGTTTGTCTTTAACTGGCAACCGGATCTTGAAAAACGTTTTTTTTTTTAAATAAGCATTATCATAAACATTAACCATGTTAGCGGCCTACAGAATAGCCTTTTAAAGGACAATTGTAGGACCCACGTGTGTTTGTCTGTTTCCTGATATTTGTGGTCAGCATAACGTTTAACTTTTAGCAAGGAGCTTTTATCAGGCTTTTAGGTAGGCGTGAGGATGAAGAAAGGATGATCAATTTTGGGCCCCTTGGTTTTTGAAAATGGACAGGGAATGGTCATTACCTTCACGTTTTTCTTCAGGAGAATGGCAGGTCGACAGATGGAGCGGACAGGGCGCGCATCAAAACGCTGTTGCCTCGGTGTCGTCATGGTGCTGGTTTTGGGGAGCTTGGTGCTGTACTCTGTTCAGGTACACATCACATGGTTGTGGTGAATGTAATACAATTAGATATATATAAAACAACAACGCCTGACGTTAGTCAATACAGTGGATATCTAAATTGGATACGATTTTAAAAGCTATACATTTTCACATTTCACATTTTTAGTTACAATTGTTAGGATGGAAGTTAGTAGGATGGATCAGCATCAGTTAGTACGAAATCTACGAATTCAGTTTTGTGTGAAAACATATAATCATTTTCTTTTTGTCTTTTACGTACAGGAAAGCTCGTGGAAAGCTCTTCTGAATTTTCTTGCATTCAGGGTCCGTGTCAAACCCATACAATCGTATGCGGAGATTTATATCAAACAACTTAAGTTTTTCTTACAGTCTCACTTCAATGAAACCCTTAAGGTAGGAGACACGTTACGTGTTGTCATCTTGGCTAAAGACAAGAAAGGGATCGTGACCACAAATACCGGCGATTACTTTCGGGTGTCCATTTTTAATCTAAAAACCAAGTGCGGCGCAGTTGGAATCATTACGGAACACCAGAACGGGACGTACACGGCAGCCTTCCGGTTGTTGTGGGCAGGAGAGGCTAGCATATATGTCACACTTGTCCATCCACGTCAGGCTGTTGACGTCATAGAAAGAACTGTTAAGGAACACCCCATCGATAAGATTATGTTTGTGAAACGATACCTCATCGGTGAGGCAAAAATTGACACCAAGTGTAACGCAGACCCGACCGTCTTCAACAACACCTTCCCGGTTTGTGACTACTCCGACCCGCATGCAGGAGCCAGGTGGTACTGTGAGAAAGCCGCCAACATTTCCTGCAACACATCCGGCTACCACGGCATGCTTAGAACGATCGCGAGTGTCAAGCTCATGAAGGATGGAGAGGAAAAATGGTTTGGCAGGTAAATCTGCGTACACACTTTATGTGTCATCTTCAAGAGGGCCGTCTTTTTTTTATCTCAACAAGTTTTTTGGTTTCGAAAGGATAAAAGATGCAAGTTTCTAGGCCCGAGATATTAATATTTTCATTGGAAGTGGTATTTTGTAATTTTTAAAACAAACCAATTTCAAAGCTGTGGGCTTATCATCGAGGAGTGTAAGTTTTCTTTTACTTTGTTCAACAATATTGAGCGGCATTATCATAGTAAACTTCCATTACAGTGGGTTGAACGGCTTGAAGAAGTACATATCTGGATCCCCATCCAAAATCAATGTCAAGAGAGGTAAGACGCAAAATTAATCTTGTTGTCTGAGCGAAAGATAGTGACAAATAGTTACAAAACAGTATGTTTTTCATTTCTATATTCTAATGTAGAGTAACCTTGGGGTTTGAGTACGCTGTTACTGAAACTGTTTAAGAGCCCATTGTGGGTGGATAGATTGCTATTGTCGAAAAGTAGATTAAAAAGAAATGAGTATATTTCCACAAGGAGAACGCCATAGCACTGAATACGAATGATCCTATGCAAAGCTTCTTACCAACAGGGTTGAGTCCTTTGTTGAATCGCACGCGCTGCATGCCGGGACTTCCTACCCAACAGATCTCCGGATTTTATGAAAACGGCGTCTGGAACTCACTAGTCTGTCACAACAGACACTTCTCCAACCAATCAGAATGGAGGACATGTCTGAGGGGAAAGACACTGCATTTCATGGGAGACTCCACCATACGGCAGTGGTACGAACATTTCGTTAAGATACTAAACCTTACCGACAGTACACTTCCAGACGCCATACATCAGACTGGACCTCTGCTTGCTCGTGACACAGTCAACAACATCACCGTAAAGGATCGTTCCCATGGACCACCCCTTCGCTGCGCATGGACCCGCACCTTCCACCTACAGTACGTTGCCAACGTCATCGATGAAATCGAAGGAGGGCCAAACGACGTGGTCGGATTCACTATCTGGGCCCACTTCACCTCCTACTCTGTAGACATCTACAGAGAGAGGATGGAGGCCATCCGAGCTGCGATTCAGCGGCTGCATCAGAGGAGTCCCGAGACACTCGTGGTCATCAAGTCTGCCAACACGCGCATGGGCAATGAGCTTATTGCCGGAGACTGGCTGGCACATCAGTTGGATTTGTTGATGAGAGACATATTTGAGGGAATGAACGTTGTGCTGGTAGATGCCTGGGAAATGACAAACGCGCATTGGCATCGGGACGCTATCCATCCCGCTAGTGACATTATCATCCAAGAACTAGAATATCTGTGTTCTTTTATTTGTCCTCTATAGTGCTGCGATGATATTTTGACTTAACCTTTTACAGTTGTGATTTCTTCTTTACTAGAAAGTAATATTAGAAACTAGACACTCCTTCTTATACAAGATAAAGTCCTTTAGTTCTTCTAAGTATAATTCCAACCGCAAGTGACAGCAACTTTATGATAGAGAATGATTTTTAAAAAAATACTGTTTTCTCTAGGTGGCAAATGATGTACTTTATTTAATCTTGTAAATATGTCACACTATATAACATTTTTTTGGTTTCATAGTCAATGCAAGTGTATAACTGTGTCACAAAAAGTGTTGCTAGATGAAACTAAGTTGCTAGATTTGGTAACAACTACTGTATTGACCGTACCTGCACCTGGACCACTTGCTGCGGTTGCAGCTCTTGCCTGGCATTAAGATCACGCTAGTGCCACGATTTTTGCCTAATGGTTGTGTATATTTGAATAATGTACATTGTTATTGTTGTATATATTATTGTATTGTATATTGTGTTGTACGGGAGGACAGCCTTCAAATGTGCATTTTTGCACCTGTCTTGTCCTCCCTTTCACTATGTGAAAAACCCAAATAAAGAAATAAAGAAATTAAACTAAGATTTTCGAGTCAACACGGAGAATATACTTGAATGATACCAAATATGCTAATGAGGAACTGATTTGCATGATATATGCGAACAGCATGGTAAAACTGCTAAATGATTAATGATAAGAATTTCATACTTGTGACATGTCTATGTTAGTCAATGATGAACATCACCATGCATAAACCATGTAAATATGCACGTCATTTGCATAAAATTTACAAAAGCTCTAAATATTTCATGGAGGTGTGAGGTCGCCGAACTCTAGTTTTGATTTGCTTTCGTATGTGCATTGCATACAGAATGTCAAATATAAACTTTACTAATTATGTGATAGTCTTCACTCGAGAAAATGAAACCGCGCAGCAAACTAACTCATCAACTCAAAGTCCTTTCCTTCCACTTAATATGTATATAATACGTACCTTAAAATAATTTCATCAGGTAGGTAGAACATAGGATATGTTCCGCCCCATCCATAGGTATACAAGGCAATGTACTCTCAGTCTTAATTACCTCACACTTCGTCTGTATTTGTTATGTTAAACAAATTAATAAACTGTCAGAACTGGTAAGATACAAAATGACACCAACAAGGAGGTATACAACAAAGTTATCAGCAAATATAGCAGCTTTTTTTTAGCTAAGGAGATATACGCCTAACCACTATGACTATAACCTCATTTTGGTACGCATGCATCACTACCAAATGGTTGAAAACAGGATAAAAATATGTCATCGTCACATTGTCCTTGATAGGCAGACGTTGCTGAGAAAAGTTTCATTCCCGTTCACACTGTCACTCTACTTCAAAAGCGACGCGTAAGTCTGAAAATAAAGAAATGCCATGTTCAGTTATCTCTGCTGTAAATGCTACAAACAAGGAAACGGTGCTAACAAGTCTCGATATGACTAGAATGCAGTTTCGTTGCTCATACTTAAAATATTCGTAATTTGAAAGGAAGGAAAAGTGATGGCCTTTCACAATATGTATCATGAAAATTAAATATTCCACATATACACACATTAAGACTTGTTTTGATATAATCTATCCGTACCTTGTAATCTTGCATAATCCTGATCAGACTAGACCTCAGTTCCGGAAAAGTCGGCCTGTCTGCAGGAAGTGTCTTCCAGCAACTGGTCATCAGGGTGTAGCTACAGAAGATAATGTGAAAGTGTCATAAGGTTTTTATCTTTTATCCACAATATAAATGACCAATTACATATCAAACATTGTCAGTTCAACCTACAACAAAGACATATGTTCAGTATAATATACATACCCTCGGATTATCATATCTATATTTGTATCCAGAGTCCTTTGAAGTAATGTTCCACCTTAGTATACTTTCCTATTTCTAAACAATGACAGTTCCTCTTAATTAATGCTTCAACTTTAAATCTTCACAAGGCCTGCCCCTTCGATTTAGAATCATTTGCTATATATGTACATTTTCTCTGGGCAACTGCTTGGCTTCTCGAGCCGTCCGCCGTCTTTGATCATGTCCATCATCCTCTTGCCCTTCATCCCCTCATACGGAAGGTTGCCTAGAGAGTAACAGTTGCAATATGATGCAATGTAATTATACATTATGTAGTCTGGAGAGTTGCTGTGTAGACAATATCATGGCGGATAATAAGTTAAGAGTCTGTAGAAAAATAAAGAGACCTACCCAATGCCATGATCTCCCGAAGAAGGACTCAAAAAGACCAGCTGTAATACAATGTAGTCTCAGATGAATACAGGAATGTGTGGAAGAGCATTGACGACATCTACTTCAGGTGTAATGACAATGAAATATATAATGGCCAACATTACTAGTAAACATAGATTTGGTCATAGAAAAGTTGCCCTTTAGACTGTCATAGAGGCATTTAGATATTTCCTCATCTCAGACAGAGGGATAGTACTTACATGTCACTCTGAGTTGTGTACATGTTGTAGAACAGTGACCAGTTTTAAATACATGTATCTTAATTCGTAATCTAGTAACGTATTAGACAGACATTCGCCAGAAAATGGTACATTTTGTAGATTACATAAATGTATTTATTCAAAATAAACTTATTATCAGACGAATCTACCTTGGTGCTCTTGACGTACTCCTTGGCGACCAGATTTTCTCCCAGAAGGATGTTTCTGGCAGCCAAGTCACGATGGACACACTGTAGGGATAACATTTGTTTAACAGATATATTTTAAACGCCTAGAGGCAACTGTGTGGTTTTTACAATTGGTATTGCGAATGCTCCATTTACATATATTGATGATAAGTGTGTGAATGATTGACGTTGGTTCTCTACTCTAAGAAAATATTGCAAGTAGGGTGGTTTACAAGTGGACCGTGCCTGCATGGCAGCTAGGTGGCTCATCCCGTTAGCCACATCAACACCAAACTTGATGAGTTGTTCCATGGGCAGCTGAGAGGGGTACACAGGCTGGTTCTAGTACTCTGAATCTGTGTTATTCTCAAGAGAGTTGTTCTTCAGCCAGTCTTTTTGGCAGCCGTTAGGGGCGTACTCCACGACTACAACGGTCCTGGAGTTTTCAAATGACATATCTACTATATATTGTTTAATAATGTGTTAATTTAAATTTAGTGTCTATACAATATTTCATGGAATACTGTCAATATCATACATGTCTATTCCTATATACTATAAATCCCATACAACATGAATATCAATATCATAACCTAATTCATATTCAGGGCACATTGAAAAGCACATAGAAAAGGCGATATGATACCCCCGGTAAAACAAAACAAACAAACAAACAATATTATCATGTTATGCAAAATATGTTTCATTTTATGTATTAGTCGATCTGTTTATAGGCACGAATTAATCATAGATTACTGGTCGCACTGCATTCATCAAAATCAATTAACAGAAAGAAAGAAGTTTCAGAATTGCAGCTTGACCGTTTCATGTGCATTTACGGGAATAACTTAATTAATAAGCCTTTAAAACACCTACGAGAGGCGGTCAATAAGTAATGCCTCTGACCCATTTTCCATTGCAGGAGATTAATGAAACTTGGCACAGTTATTAGTCTTTTTCTTCATAGGAACCACCCAGAGTTATGCATTTCTCCCATAGTTTGATACTGCTCTGGACACCGTTTTTGTAGGACACCCCAGGTTGGTCTTCCAACAGATGCAGAAGAGGGACGATCAGGTCTGGGAGCTGTTTCCACAGACTTCCGGCCATGTTTGAATTCAGGATGCCAGCGTTTTACAAGGTCATATGATGGGGCATCATCACCATAAGTTTCTTTTACTTCATCAAAAGTCTTCTTTGGTGTGCGTCCTTTCAAATACAAAAACCGGATCACTGCGCGACACTCAACTTGTTCCATTTCACACATGGTCCATTTCGCACCTGACTCAGTTCAAACACCAGTAAATCAGAAACCATAATTAGTTCAGAGCTGTTTTTGCAACATAACCTATAAAGATATGAATCATTACACATACAAAATTTCATCTAGATCAAACGACTGGAAGTGGGTCAGGGACAATACTTATTGACCGCCCCTCGTACCGTCTCTGGTACAAGCTCCAACAAGTGAGATGATGTTGTCATGACGACCCACCGTCACCAGTTGCTCTCCCATCAGGTCTTTCTTGTCACTGTCTGATGCAGAATCTATTAAACAAAATGCAGTTTATAGCCTACAGCATTGATGACAAGAGGACACGCATAGTGGTTTATATTTCAAAGGCACGTACAAAATAGATATCATAGTGTTATGTTTTTTTAATTGCATTATGTCAATAGTTAATACCAATACAACTTGTGCCACATGTACAACACTGCCATACATATTTCTACATCGAGCATGAATGACGAATGATAGGTGATACATTGTATAGATGATACATTGTATATGAAAGAATTCCGACTGTTCATTCAGATACAATGTGTAGGAATATCTCGAAGAAATCCACATTAAACAATATTTGAATCAAAGGTTTATCTATCAGCCTGTCTAGAAGAATGAGAAGGTGGTTTGACCTCTAAGAGTTTTCACAGCTACAGTTGTTGTCACTCCTCGATTGCGGAGTTCTCCAAGTCGCACCTCTCTGAACTGACCGCTACCGAGACGTCTGCCAAGCTTCAATCCAGCCCTTCGGAATCTCCCAGAAATTCAGAGTTGCGACTTGAGATGCCTCAGATGGCTTCATGAAGAAAGAGTGTTTTCCCTGTAACATCTGTCCTTTCATAATCTATGCCTCTATGTATTGTTGATCTATCTATCTATCTATCTATCAATTTATCTACCTGCACATATGATTCGTGGTATGTGTGTGTAAAGTCATCCTTACAGAATCGAGTTTTATTCAATCTGTTTTAACTATAATCATAAAAAGAAGAATCTTGCATGTAAGCTCAAAAAGTCCTAAATATACCTTCTCCTGTTTTAATTCCATCGGAACGCCTTTAAACCTCGCTCTTGGTCTAGCCTTTGGAATGAGGTCCTTCAGTATGACATCATCGAGGTACTTCAGTGCATCTCCATCCACATCGTGATCTGGTAATTGAAAAACAAAAACAACAACAAAACGTTGAGACGGCTCCATTTCATCCTCATCGGTAGGTCCCACCAATACCTCACTTGACCACAACTACAATCTTTTGGGAATTTTTACATAAACTATGATATACCTACTAGATATCAAAGAAAGTATGACACACATACTTTTAAACGCTTTAGCGTTCTCTCCAAACTTGTTCTCTTTCAGATATCTTGTCACATCATCCACAGTTCCGATTTCAGAAAGTCTGCGATAGCACTGAAAAAGATTACAGAACATTTGTACAATTTCGCTGAGAAAATCAAGATACTGTGATACAATCATAACATTGCTATAATGCAACAAAATTCACAAACAAGGATCAACATTGTTTAAACTAGTCGGACTATATATTTTATACATGGGTAACTGGGTCAGAGAGACATGTCTGTTACCGTACGTAAAAAGAAAAGTTCAGTTTATGTACATTTTGAAATTTTAAACACTAACATTGTCACATACCTGTAAAACATAAAACCGGCTCCAGCTGCGAAACTTACAACGACTGCAGCAACCACGGAAAGGATGACGGCAACCAAAGGCAAAACTTCTTCAAGCGCTACAGAATAATTAAGACATTGTGATGAAAACGTTCAGACCTGTATTCACTTGTGGGACCGCGTAGCGCAGTGGGACCGTGCCCCGTGACCGAGAGGTTGCGGGTTCGAATCCGCCTGCCGTGTTACCGATCTTGTGCCCTTGGGAAAGGCACTTTACACGGCTTTCCTCACTATACTCGGGTGAAAATGAGTACCTAGCTTCGGCTCACGGTGATTTACATCATTCACCCGGACGGGAGACCTGGCGCATATGAAAGGGTATGTCACCCCGCAAGGGGCGGTATAACCCCGTCGTGTGTAAACATGTGCGAACATGTGCGATCACGTCGACCGATGATGTATGTTCGTCTGTATCTCTGTGGATCTGCCGCTACCAGCCCAAAGCTGCCTAGGCAGATCCGTGTAATGAGTTGTATCATTGGCAAATAAATAAATAAACACCTGTATTCAACTGGAAGAGACGAGAGAATTGATGTACAATATCCTTTTGCATTAAGAATACAAAATGTTCATCACCTGTGATTATGGGTTTCATGAACACACTGGACGTCTGCGCCTGTAGTTGGACAAGTTTAAATGTATATTATGACATGAGGCTTTCATGTTCTGTTTTATCAATCTAAGTTGATAACCGATAAAAGCAATAGCCTTGAACTATCATGAAATGGTCACTGCGGCTGTAGACATGCATGGTAATTAGAACAGGACATGGATTAGCACATACAGTAGCCATCAAACCCTGTCCTTGGTGCTGAACATGATAATCATTGACAAGGTCACATATATTTGACGGTTCATCCTGACGAAGTCTTCGCAAAACAACAAAGAGCAGTTGGAAGAATCCTTGAAGGTAAAGATAATTGGAAGCACTGATCATTGGATAATGTACAAGATGGCGGACGAGTGCGGTCACGCAACACGAGGTCTCTGGTTCTGATTCTATATTGAAGGTGTTAACGCTACAGGAAGTGAGTTATCGGAACTTTATACTAATTCTATATATACATCGCATATACTGTATATAGTTGGGAGATTTTGAAGACTCTTAGGAGTATTTTAATTGTAAAATGGGTGATCACGCCGAGGACCACGCCAAAACCCACGCCAAGACGCCGAAACGCAAGACCCCGGGTACGAAGTTCTGGAATGTCAACCTGAGCCAACTTCCCGCGGACGAGTATCTTGCCTCCGATTACGAAGACCAAGGTAAATCCCGTTTCTGCGGGGTTAAACTGCGGTCCAAACAGCTGGACAAATGGATCACAGCCCACAAGGACGCTTTCAACGAAACGTTTGAAAGGACCAAGGAGACAACTGTCACCTGGAAAAGCACACCTGGCATTACATGTATGACGGTACAGACCACCACAGCCACAAGGAAGTCAGGTAAAGGTCTTCTCTCTGTACATTTCTATCACAAGAAACACGGATTGATGGTACAAGGGCAATGCACCAAATGGTGGATGAACAGTTTGTATCCTGAACTCTTAGTCAACATAAACGCCCAAGTAGATATGCAGACAAGGTCAACGATCAAAGATGGCGTCCTACGCGCCAGGGACGCCATAGACAACTTTCCTACGGTAACACTAGAATCGACTACACCAAAGCAAGTCTTTAATAGCGGTGTCCATGAAACACCAACTTTGCCCAAGTGCGCCAATCCTCGAAACCTACAAGATCTACAAGCACCCGTAAGTGAAGATATGGAAGAAGAGATACAGATTGTGTTTGATACTAGCGCGAAACATGGCGGGAACATAGAAGTGCCTGTAAGTAGCGATGCGGAAGATCAAGGACCGAGTAGGATTGAAAAACGCGCCAAACAGGTCTCTGATACTAAGAATGGCGAACAAAGTGAGCTTACAACAAAAGTCGTAGATATGCCAAACTTAGCGCGGTTGACTGCGGTTGAGAAATCCCAGAGAATCAGCCATGCTGCTTTTGGCGATTACAGAAACAGTTTGTCGACATGACTCATAATCTCAACGCGCTACGGGATGAGCTGCTTACAAAAGAACGGGAGAGGGAAGAGTCCCAAACCAACATGCTTAAAGAACTGTCCTCTAAAGTTGAAGCAGCACAGAAGTCACTAGAGAGCCACATCAAGAAGGTAGTCAACAAATTACAGACCAACATCTGTCATGTCCAAAAAGATCTAGTGTCGCAAAGAGAGGAGCTAGCGAAAGAAAAAAAAGCGACAGTTCAAGAAATGACAATAGATCGTTTTCATGTGACGTCGCAGTCGCGTTCGAACGTTCGAGCGGCCATGTTGGATGATAAGCTGCTCGATCTCCACACGGCTGTGTGCTGCACGTGGTGGACTTGCTCGTGGAAAGAAGCTTTTTTTTAAATTCGGAAACGGGCTGGATGTTTGCCGTGCTAACTGCGAGTTCCATGGATACAGGATACGGCCTACTCAACGTTTCTGTTTAACAACTTTCCTTACAGTGCACCCTCTTTTAGTTTATTTGACAACATGAGCCCCGGCGCGGAGTTTGCGTTATATAGACTAATGCTATTTTAGCGGGCTGAAAGTTGGTTTCTGGCACGGGGTATGTCATGGACGTAAAGGCCCTGTCACAAAAAAATGTCAGCGAGCTATAAATGATATTTTTAACAGTATGCGCCTGATATTCTGTCAAAAATCAATCAATTTTTAGAAATTATCGGCGATTTTTAGGAATCGGTCTTGTCTATGCTCGCCTGTCACCGAAAACTACCAAATAACTGAAGTTCCAACGGAGATGGTCATTAAAACTGGGCGGTCTCGCTCCGTTCACACAAAAAATGGAAAAAATGGAAGTGTGGCACCTCCGGACACTGCGGCGCGCCACAGCGCTTCGTTTTCGTTTTTACACGGACAAAAAAAGCGCCCTAGGACAGGCGGAAAATATGATTAGACAAAAATAGACAAAAAAACATTCCAGAGAAGTTAGTTAGCTGGGTCGCCAACCATATTCCTCGGTCACCTAACTCCCCTGATATATTATCTGTCTAATTTCTACTAAAGATCCACTACGGCCTACGTCACATTACCCAGGGTGTCCGCACGGTTTCTAACCGATGTAGGCCCCGGCCGGGCTCTGAAGCCGGGTAGACATCGGCTCACATAGTCACAAATCATTTTTTCTTCCCGCGTCCCGATAGAGGTCCCGGGGGGCTCCGGTGGGCATTCCGGTGGCTTTCGTGCAATAGTCGTATGCTTTAACCCTTTATCGCTCGATGTTCGGCAGGCAACCGTGAGCTGCCCTGGGGATGTCCACGGGTACCCCGTAGGGGTCTGGCAGTGGGTCGGCCGATTCACCCCTTGTGGACAACTGTATGGTCCCTGTCGTACGCCACGACCGTCATGTTTCTTTGGGGGGGGGGGGCATTGGTTGGCTCGTCTTCCTTGACTTTTGCATGTGTGCCACGTAGTACTAATACCAGTAGAAGCGGAAAATGCCACTGCACTTCGACCGACAGGATGAGCACATGCCGCTTGCTCAACTCAGGCTGGGGGTGGCGACGGCTCGTCACCGTTTCATCCTTGTTCTTGCTACATGGGTAGTGGAAGAGGAGAGACAAGCGCAACGGCAGTGCCAGGGAAGAAAATGTTGAGTTAGGCTCCGAACCATGTTTTGGGTCTACGATACGCTGATGAGCAAGCTATAAATGCGAGAACATTCTTGCGACTTTAAGTCCTTTGTGCGCCTTATGCGTGTGGGACCTTCCATTGAGAAGAGTACAAAGTGAGTTTTTTTACTGATGATATTTCCCTAATAATTTCCCCACCGGGAGCCCGGTTCATTTTAAGTCCGACTTAAATCCAACCGGGGGCCCGCCCGAGGCCAAAAATAACCCGGCAGCCGCTGGGAGACCAGCAGGACCCCGACCGGAAGAGCCAAAAAACAGTCCGTAAATTACCCGCCAGGGTCCCTATGTGGAAATGTGACCATGGCCCAAATTGTCCTGTTTGATGACCGAGGGACCCCGTCAGCGGCCCTGGCGGTGTTCCGGGATGACACAACGGATGCAATAGTTTGCAATGCAAGAAGGTTGGGCCTGTACCGTCAAGTACTGCCGGGGTGCCGGGCGAGTACCGGGCGAGTACTGTAGGGGACCCTGGCGATGTATTCACGATTAGTTGACGGCTTTGATTCGGCGTATTTTCCTGCCCGGGGCCCGGTTGATTTTAAGTCCGACTTAGAATCAACCGGGGCTCCGCCCGAGCCCCAAAATAGCCCGGCAGCCGCCGGGGGTCTCTCGGGGTCCCGCCCGAAATTGCAACAATTCAGCCCCTAACCTACCCGGCCGGACCCCTTTGTGCAAATGTGACGTTAGCATACCCCGTGGGGCTTGGTTAGTCTGTGTAACACAAACTCCGCTGTCCAGGGCTGTAACTGGTCCCTCCCCGCGGATGTTGGGCGGGCTGCTATAAGTGAAATCTAATCAGGCTAGGGCCTGGTAGAGGCTAAGAATTTCATACGGACCACCCCGTACGAACTTGAATATGTACGCACGTATGGCGACACCCTTACACAATACTATGACAGTCCAGTTCCGTATAACGCATGATTTTAGTACAGAATCGACAAAGTCGGGCTTGTCTTCCACTGAGCTCTGTGCTTGTGTGGCGGCAAGGGAAACTTCTACAAGCTTGTTGGAGCTCCTGTCACCTCCATGCTGACAAATCATGTGCCAAGCATTCTGAGTTTGACTTTTCCGTATCAAGTGCACAGTATGCAGCAGTACCGTCAGCAGCCCTGATTACCTTTAATGCTACTTGTAATCTTGTGAGTAGGGCTTCTATCATAATGGTTCCTTCCTCAGCATAGTCGAGGATGTTCCAATAGTGCTCTCAAATACACGCCGCTGAAAATACAGGAAAAAAAGAAGCGCGCACGAACCTAATCACTATCTCGCTGGCCCCCTCAATCTGCTTGCCTCACGGAGTTTGGGTCGGGGAAGCGCCAAATCTTGCCCCAAGCGGGTAGTGGGGACGGTTGGATAGTGGGGCAGGTATAAAGTTCGTGCGCGCGTGCGGTGGGGAATCGATAGCTAGTCCTCAGTGCACCGCCTCTATGGAAGCAGTTCATGTAGTCCCCGGGTAGGGGCAACGGATGGCCAGGTATTCAGCCATCGAAACCAGCGTTATAGATCGTTGAATGCCGTTTGTTTTAAAGAACATGAATCAACTTTGTCCTGATATCTAACCTTGGCTACATCACTTAATGATTCACAGTATGGAGACAAAACAGCACACTTGAACCTGCCGCAAGTAATTTTGATAGTGCCGTTCTGTGTTCTATTCATCCAGGTTATCATCCAACATGGCGCCCACGCGTGAAGGAACGGTTTTCGAACGTTCTGTGAAAACGATCTATTTTTCGTCGCCTCAAAACTGTCCCTGTCACCTTTAACCCTATTCAGCCGGGGGGGGGGGGCTTTTGAGGCCTGCGCCAACTTCGATGTCCTATAGATCGTTTTCACAATGACGTCACAGTCGCGTTCGAACGTTCGAACGGCCATGTTGGATGATAAGCGGCTCGATCTCCACACGGCAGTGTGTTGCACGTGGTGGACTCGTACGTGGAAAGAAGCCTTTTTTATTCAGAAACGGACTGGATGTTTGCCGTGCTAACTGCGAGTTCCATAAACACAGGATACGGCCTACTCGCCGTTTCTATTCAACAACATTACCTACAGTCCGTCCTCTTTTCAATAACTTGATTAAACCACTCTCCTACCAGCCCACCAACAGTAGCCCTGCCGCGGAGTTTGTGCATGCTTTTTAAAAATTTTTTGGGAGAAAGTTAGTTTCTGGTACAGGGTATGTCATGGACGTATACCATGTTACACGAAAACGTCAGCAAGCTTGTTCTATTTCTTTTTCATAAAACACGGCACGTCGCGTCCTGAGCTGTGAATGATATTTTCACCAGTACTGCCCCCGGTGTTCTGTCGATAATCAAGCGAGGATTAAAAATTGTTTGGCTTGTTCACGAGGAACGAAATTCGAACTTTTTTTTACCCACGATTGTGTAGCTGGTAGAACAAAACAAACTTTACCTAAGGCAAGACAAAACATGTCAATGCGGAACTTACACGTGTTAACGGGCACAATACACCCCTCACGCGCATCTCAATCGTTGTGTCAGTTTTACGCTAGCTCAGCGCGGCCCAGTACGCTTACCTAAAAGTATGAGGTGAGGTGTGTATTGTGCATACGACTGGTATGATCATATGAAGAAAAATGTCAATACGGACCTCATATGGACTTGATATATACGCTCGTGTGACTGCACCGGGA
>NC_049981.1:5064930-5074508 GCF_000003815.2 Branchiostoma floridae
GTTTGAACTTTCAGTATCAAGTGCAACGTTACAGTCTGTCGCAATAACGTCAGCGCTAGCAGCCCTGATTCGTATGTTTAACGTTAGTTGATCAACTGAATTGTAATTTTGTAAACAGACCTTTCTAATACACATGTTGACAAAGCCAAAATACGGAAAAAAGACGCGCGCACGAACTTTTTTAATACCACTATCCTGCTGGCCCCCACTTGCCTCACGGAGTTAGGGTCGGGGAAGCGCTAAATCTTGCCCCTTGTTAGGCAAGTGGACAGTGAGGGCCAGCTCGTGCGCGCATATGTTGTGGACTTGATATATACGCTCGTGTGACTGCACCTGAAGTGAAAGGATATCACCCAGGGAAGCGGGCCAGGTACAGTGAGTGAATGATCCCGGTTTTTGTGAGGCCGCTTCACCGCGAACTCTAAACCACCGCGAACACTCCATTTCCCGCTATCGCAAAAGTAAATCCTCGCTATCGGCACCAGCATTAGATCGTTGAAAAAAGTGTCATTTTTAAAAGTATATAGATCAAGACGTATTATTGCAACTTTGTCCTGATATCTAACCTTGACTACATCACTTAATGATTCACAGAATGGAGACAAAACAGCACACTTGAACCCGCAAGTAACTTTGCTGGTGCCGTTCTGTGTTCTAGTCATCCAGGTTATCATCCAACATGGCGCCCACGCGTGATCGAACGGTTTTCGAACGTTCTGTGAAAACGATCTATAACGCCAGACCGGCTTACGCTAGAGCCACCTATTTTGGTGAGTTTTACAAATTTTCCATTTTTTCGTGTTGCCATGGCAACCGTTTGTTGACAGGCAGTTTTGCCCAAAATCACTATTTTTGGTTCTAACAATGCATTTTTAACATTTATTTGCTATATTACTGCTATTTTGTTACATAGATAAAATCTTATATTATTTAGCATATCTTTCATAATTATATATGCATAAATTACGCTAATTTGGTGACGTCATCAGCCCAAAATCCAAGATGGCGGACCGTATGGCCAGATCAAGAATAACAAGCTAATTATCCCTTAAAATTTGTAACTACCTTGTATTTTTTCATCAAAAACCATCGAAATGAATGAATTTAGTCTATTTTCATTGCCCTTTCTGATTCTTTGTTGCAAAAAAAAGTATTTTCAAAAATTCAAGGTGGTGGAGGATATCAAATGGTGGAGTCCAACTCGTACCTTAGATGTGCATGACGTCATTTTATGACGTCATTTTGACGTCATTGATGTTGCTATTGGCAACAGAAATCTTAATATAACATAATAATTCTGTTATCTGCACTTGTTGTTACATTTTTGTAGCATAACTTGAAGTTTTCTGAGAAGACCATTTTTTCATGGATCCGGCCAATATAATCAAATTGATGACGTCATAATTACGTCATCTTACGTCAGCGTAATGTCAAACGTCAAATACGTGTCAGATATTATGTCGATATTATGTCGTAAAAATTTGGTGGCCCTACGGCACGTCGTATTAGAGTTATAGGACTTAGAAGTGGAGGGCCTCAAAAGCCCCCCCCCCCCCCGGTCCAGGGATGACCAAAAAGCCCGGTCTGAATAGGGTTAAGCGAGGCTCGTGCGATCGCTGGTGAATAAATCTAGGATAATGGTTCTCCCATGATCTCTTGCACGCGGACAAAGTAACACAAAAGAAACGTTCCTCAAGAAAGGCAAGAAAACAATAAATGTTGCTTATTTTGTTGTCGGAATCTTTTCAACCAATGAACGGAATGCGCGGGCATAATAGAAATGACACAAGAAAGGAAAGTGTGTCACAAAGCCAGCCTATATATAACCACAGGGGCCACAATGTCAGAATTACCCTTACATCCCCAGAAATTCAATATTTGTAAACAAACGGAAGTCGGGCGAACGTCGCCCGAACGATCACAGTTTCACCAAGATAGTTCATGCTCCGCTTTCACCATTGTTACCTTGTACTACATTTTGTATCTGCATACTTGTTCTATATACTGTGACATGTTGTAATTAGCTCTCCGAATACATGTAAGTTACAAATAGAACTCGATGTCAGAATACGAGATTGACACTAAATAAATGTTGTCGTTCATAGTGCTAGATATTTACATACTCAATAACGTATGTTTCTCCCTATAGAATAAGTACAACCATATTTATTTAGTACTACAATCTACATATACTTTCTTATACTAGGCTTACGTATATATCTATCAATACATAAATGAACAATAAAGCATCCTGAAAAAGTCAATACAAAAAACTCCCCCAAATTAGTTAGACCACTAACTCATAGTTTCAATAAGCAAAAAGTTGGCTCTCAGATTATTTAATTCATGTTTGAGATTTACCACATTTGTGGAAGAAATGACATGACAGGTGGCTATCACCATTTCAATGTGTCGATCCAGAGAGACCAGACTGTAAAGTTTGACCCACTTAAAATTGCTCAAAGTGTACTCCTCGTTAAGTGTGGATATTCTCCGAGCAGAGGTTTTGGTCCGGATCCAGTGGGCTAGGAGTGTCCATGTTTAATGTTTCTATCGAGCGAGCAGTAAGAAATCCCGGCCACTACTATCCACCCTGGACCCAACCTCTGCTTAGAAATTTAAGTGTGGCGGGTTAACGTGTGCATGTGGCAGGTTAACTATGTGAATGCTTAAACTTGTTAACAAATATGAATATGTATGTATGAATGTATGTATGGGTTGACGTTTTTTAAGGCAATGACCCTAATTGACGCAGCCGCAGAAGGCCCAAAACGAGTCAATACAGTATTTTAGTCTATTTTCGACTTGTAGCAGGAAAATGTAAGAGAAATTTCATGTTGGTGAGACAGTGTAGGGTGCAGACGTTCAGATTAGGCAAAAAAAGGGTTTTGGTTTATTTTTTTAGCATGTGCTTACCCCTAATTCTAAGTGGTCAGTCCCTAACTTGAGGTCATGTCATCGGATGCCAAAATGGTGGCAAACTTGAGGGCTGCGGGACCTTCCGCTGGTCGAAATTTGATAAAAAATCAGACTTTTGGACACTTGAGATAGCGAGCTGCTGTGTGGGGTGAGTTCTTATGATCTGGAATGTTCACGGATGAGATTATGACACCCTGAACTTGACTATTTATGCATTATCGCCAAGACAGATTTTCATTAGTGTTCACTGCCCTTTAGATTACTCTTCATAAGGACTACCTATTGAGGTCTCCAGGAAGAATAGTTTGATGTACTCAACTAATGGAGGTTCCTGATAAACAAATAAACAAACAAACAAACAAACCTACCATCGATATACAGTAAAACCTGTACAAGTGACCACCTTTACAAAATGACCACCTAGTCATTGATATACAGTCAAAGCTGTACAAGTGACGCCCTCTACATAAGGACTAACTGGTAATTGATGTACAGTCACTGTGACCCGTACTAGTGACCACATCTCCACAAGTACCACCTGGCCAATTGTTTCATAACCTTGGTGGGTTCTTTACACTACTCTTCGTCTACAATGGCGTCCTTTTTCCGGAGGTTCTCCCCTTCCTCGATGGTAGACGGAAGCTTCTTTCCGACCGTTTCCGGCAGGAGCAGCGCCAGCAGTCCGGCGGCGATCGACACCCCTCCGAAGATGACGTAAGGCATCGGCGCCCAATAGCTGCCCAGCAGATTCACGAACGGAGCGACCATGCCGCCGACACGAGCGCTCATGGACGACATGCCGATCCCGATTTGCCTGTGTTTATGATCAAGTAACATGTTATCGATTAATCATTAATCATAAATTCCTTTGACATCATAATTATTTACATTTATCAATGCAGGGAATGCAAAAGAGTTGATTTTAAATCATTTATTGATTATATCAATTCCTTCGAAAATGTTGAAGGTCAGATTGCTAACAGGAGAGGGAAGATGGCGAAGCACCTAGGGAAGTGGGGGAAATTAGCTACAAATGATACATCAGTCTCTACTTGATTTATATTTTACTTAATACACATGTAGTTACGTTTCCTTTGTATATATGATTTATATGGTTTGGATGGTTCATCTTTTGTTCATGTTATGTAATGTTACTTGTGAATTAAAAAAATGGTATCGGTGCAACAGGTATTACAGAGGAGACAAACATGTATGTACAGTCAAGGTAGAAGGTCCAGTCAAGCTTGTAATCGTCACTACTGAAAAAGGAACAACTGGCCAAATGTTTGACATATCAATGTAACAAATAACAAGCTGTTACAGAAAAGTACTTAACAGCAATACGTTTATGAAGGTTAGACAGTCGGCTAAACAATATCTAAATGCAATTCTTCTATTCCTAGTTAAAAATGGAGATTTGCTTCCGAAGATTTTGGCACCGCTATGCATCACAGAGAACAATAACAGTTCCTATGGGAACGTGATCTACATGTTTTTGTATATTCAAATTTGTACCTGACAACTGTAGGGAAGATCTCCGCCGAGAAGACGTAAACAACAGCGAAAGAAGCGGTGATGCAGAACTTGCCGGTCATGGCCAGGGTTGTGGTCATCCAGCCGAGGTCTGTGAAATACATGCATTCATGAGATAAGGATTGACATGGTCCATTGAAAGCATACTTTAGAAGGGAATCGATAGAGGGCGCTTCGTTATGGGAACAGTATCCAGCCGAGGTCTGTGGGTCATGAAGACAAAATGCTGACTCTATACGTATGTGAAAGGTCAGGAACATGAACAGGATAATGCAGTCTTAACGTTACTGATAAGATCCTGACTGACTACTTTCCCCAAACTGAAACGTTTCATTTTGCTCTTTGTAAAATCATATGTACGCCTAGGGGATGAAGAACAAAGGGGTTAATCATAGCCCAAATAATGATTGTTCTTGATAATGATTGTTCTTGTCACAAGTAGTGGACAAAAAACATTTTGGTGAAGAGGGCCATCGTAGATGCCAGAATTTTACGTTGTCTTTTACCAATATGGCCGTTCTATTAAATGACATAGCCACGTGACTTCAAACACCAAATCTCTTCGCACAAAATAGAGATTTAGAAGCCTGACCTAGTCTCGCGCTCTCTCACGAGATCGAGACTAGGTCACTCTCCGTGAGTAAGATGGACTGTCAGCCGTCGAAAATTTGGAGGTATGTACCTTACCGTTAAAACAGTCATTGCTTGAAGAAAATTTGAAGTAACAGCGATTTTAGAAAAACTTATCAGAGTGTGTTCGACGTACTTACGTTTGGGAATGAAGAAGGCCACGATACAGGCGACGCCTCCAAACAGAAGCATCAAGCATAAGGGCCAGCGTCTTCCGAACCTGCAACGGACACAGAAGTGTCATTAAAACGAAAATAGGCGTGTCATTTAATTATGTAAGGTAGCTGTGAAGCTATCTACAATCCAAATATCATGAAGATCCGTCAACCCATTCCCGAGTTATTCCCCACTGAAGGTATAATGCAACTACGCATGCGTGGAAAAATTCCTGACATGCCCTTTCAAGTTCTGGAAATTCTTGTCAAACGGACGCTCTATACTGTTAGGCTCGGTCCATGAGGCGTCGCCAAAAACTTTTGTTACTGTAGCTCACATTCTATGCGTTTTCTAGAGTGTTTCTCTTCTCTTAGTTACGCTGTTAAAAAAAAGAAAAACAATAACATTTTCAAAATATATCGGTCGTCAAATCTGACAGATTTAGATTGGAAACATTATAAATACTATTTATCTACCTCAATATGAAAAAACCTAAATGAGACACTACAAAAACACTGACATACTTACTTATCCAGAATGATAATGGAAATGAGGTATGCCGGGATCTCGATGAAACCGGAAATGGCGAAGTTCAGGTACAAGTTCCCGCTCAGGGCGGCCGTGTTCAGGGAAATGCCGTAATATACGAACGTATTGACGACCCTGAGGACACAATAAATAACCATCAATATTATCAAAAAGTTCAACGTCCAATTTTATGAATTAGATCTTTATAATTATAATTATTTTTCTGTTTGATTATTAGGTAATGTTGATTTGATTATATGGATGACATCCTATGGAAATCTTAAAAAGAACGCGTACGAATAAGAAAATAAAAGTTTGGCTAAAATAAAAAAGTTGCAATTGCCTTCATTATTATGAAATATAAGTTATCAGGAAGGTTGAACAAACGACAAAACACGCAAAACACTGAGTACAACATATTCTTAATTTTTGTTTTTCACATTGTCATCTTTGTCTTTGGATTTTTTGTTCATTCTATATATAGCTTCAACATCAATATCCCTCTTTCGATATTTTTTTTTAAAACTGCTCATTTTTTAAAACATTTTTGCGCATTTTCCAGCTGCTTTATACAATTTACAGTATTATCGAAAATTGATACGGATATCATCAATATAATCAAATGAACATTGCCTTATCCAAAAACAACATAACAAACAAAAATGCATGGCGTTTCACTGACCAGTTGAAGAAGATGTTGAGAGTCCACTTCCGAAGATTCGGGGTCCTGAACAGGTCAACAAATGTGTAGAGCTTCTCTTTCTCCTTAGTCTTTTCCTCTGTCTTAAAGACAAACAATAAAGTACAATACAGGTTAACGTTTTAGTCGTCAATTAATAAAATACTTACAATCAATTTCAATCAATTTCCTGAAAAAAAAAGCATTGTAGCATCAACCTTGTCTTTACTTTGTCTTTTTTTGGAATCTAAAACTTATCGTCACCATATCTATCTTCTAAATGCAGACAAGATGGCTAAATTTTCAATATAAACACCATAAACGTTGTAAAAAGAATTGAAATGACAAAATATAGTTCAGACAACAAATCAAGAAGTGAACTATAGTGTAGTAAAAGGGACACTAGTGTGGTAAACTCAGGTATCACTTACAAGTCGGCAACTACACTCATGAATTCCATAGCAGTGCCACTTTTGCAACAACTACAGAGTCATGGCTACTTCGCTAGTGTCATTCTACAAGCACAATCATAATGCTACAACACAACAATTTTTTTTCCATTTTGATACAACTTTCCCGTAATGTTGACCATCTCCGAATGAAATAAAAATTCTTGTTTTCTAAAACTATATCATAAGAATTAAAATTAAAGAGCGCGCAGATGTCATTCATAAACTTTACTTGCTGTGGCCTAATTAAGAATTACAACAACACAATGGATCTACGTTCTGTATAAGCATATTTGTTCTGTACTGTATTCGAAAAATACAAACTTCGATCACCTGGGTTAAAGGAATGGTGTCATGGAAGACCTCATCGGGTATAGTGACACTGGCGACCTCTGCTGCACTGCGCAAGATGGCGGCCGCCTCTTCGTGGCGACTTCTTGAGATCAGCCATCTTGGAGACTCGGGGACAAGCCTGGGGTGGATTCGTGATATATGCAAATAAGAAGAGATTCCGGTAGAGTGATTGGGTCAAAGGGTCAAAGGTGACTGGTAGTTGGTGGTGGCCCCCGTCCCGGGTCAATAATTGCAAACTCAACCCTATGCCTATCCCATATATTAGAAGCATAAAAATGACCTACCACCTGAAAGATATCAAGAAACAAGAAGTCGTAGCAAAAGCAGATAGCATAAAGGCATGGATATAAATCAACATAATCGCCAAAAAATTAACGGGGTTAGAAAATAGAAATGAATATAGTACAATATGTGAAGAATGAAGAATCGTTGTACAGATGTATGAAGTGATATAAATAAAGAGAATCCATAATCATTGAACAAAGATTTCACATAAAAGATTTATACAAGAAAATAATAGAATGAATGAATGTTTACTGCAAGTTCTTAACTCTGGTGATTCATTCAAATAAACTAAACTAAACAAAGCAAAAAAAAATTAGCCATTGAGATTGACTTCTTTTTCGTACATAGTAGAACACAAAGGATCCCGCCTCTTCGATGATGTGTGGGTTTTGTGATGTAAGAGGAGGGTAGTTTTCTTTTTGTCTGTAAAAGTGGGGAGATAAGGGTGGAATTTGGTGGCCCAAAAAGCTTCTTTCTTGATCACAGTTTGAATTAAAATGGGGTTCGTCTTCTACCACATCTAACGTACAGTATTTAATAGAAAATTCAACAGACGCACCACCAGAAGGATATGAAGAACAGGTAAGGCATGGTAACTGCAATCTGCAGCCACATCCAGGTCCGGATGAGGTAGGCGATCCCGGACAGGATGACGTAACCGATCGCCCAGTAGATCCAGATCACCATCCCCACCAGGCTGCGCTTGTCGGGGGAAACCAGCTCTGTCGCTGAGGGGGAAGATGGAAAAGAAATAAATATTCACAGGTCTGGCCATTATCTTCCTACGTAGGGACATTCAATGGCAAAACTGCCTGTCTGGATGTACCGTGCTTTCTCAACCGTCAGACTTAGTTCCTGACCGCCCTGCTTATAAACATTAATGAGCTTACCCTTATACATGCGAGTTCCCTTTCGAAAACTGAAAGGCTATCTATGATTGGCTGACAGCTCGTTTGTGGCGACGCCCACAGGAACTAAGAGTGACGGTTGGGAAAGCAGGGTATGTCCATACAGGCGGTTTCGCTGTTGGATGTCCCTGCGTAGGAGGATGGGTCCGACCGACCGACCGAAATATCTGGACAAGCTTTGAAATATGATATTTTTGTTATTTCCTGATATTTAGGTTGTTTGGTTGGTTGCTCGTTTGGATGGTTAGGGGTTGTATTCAAATCTATTTCGGTCCAATTTAGGAAAACAGCTTCTTTTATTAATGGCATGATTGAAAAATAGCATGTAAATTTTTGAAATATAAGTCGTAATATGAACTAATGTATAATTTGTTCACTAAGTTACGACAGAAAAAAAAGAACGGGATCAGAATATAAATTTAGTTGCAATCTATGATAGTGGACTCAAAATGTTCGCCAAGATTTGAACGTCTCTTCATGTTTCTCTATGTGTGCGATCTCTGTAAACAACGACATCTAGCGTACCCATGACGAATGGCACAAGAACAGAGACCATGGTGCATGCCGCTATGACGGCGCGGAAGGATACGAAGGCGGCGTAGTTCGGTGAGAAAGCACAGATGATCCCGAACATGTAGTCGATGGCGAGAGAAGCCAGCAGTACCGGTTTTCGGCCCCACCTTGGAGAGACAGAAACGGGAAGGTACTTATTGTGTTGTGTTGTATTGTAGGTTTGTATTTTTTTAGGACTTTGACTTTATTCTGATCCACATTTCTCTTTTATCTTAACATTTCTGTTAGCTATTCTTCCTGTGGTCCTATACAGTTCTAAGTGCATCGGTACAATATAATCACCTGGTGTATTTTGCCAGCCAGTAGGGACCCAAATTATATCACATGACAGACAGGGAAACTATCATCCATAAGTTCATAAGATACATAACAATACTACAGAATTAAAAGAAAATACAATTAACTATTCTGTCATGTGTTGGATTCCATTTATGAGGCATGCGGTAGAAGTAGTATTTCCTTGCAGCATCGGTTTAAGGTTTTGCAGTTTGATGGAGTTAATTTCTTGCTGTTGATCGTGTTTAATATCAAGTGTTCTTGGACTGGACGCTACTAATAAAGGTT
>NC_049981.1:5079803-5091015 GCF_000003815.2 Branchiostoma floridae
CCTAAGATGCCATTCAACGCGAGCCCAGATCGAAGAGGTAAATGTATGTGTGCAGTGTGTTTGTGTGTCTCTGTGTGTGTATGTATGCATGCGTGTATGAGTGCGAATGAGTGATAACGTGAAGGACAGAGAGTTGTGTAACTGGGAAGGATATAGTATTTCCATAACAATCCAGATGTAATGTTTTTATTATAGACATGTTTTCTTGATAGCAGTGGCAGTATGATGTTTATTAAAGATGGAGGAAAAAGAGACCCATGTAAGCAGATATATGATAATGAAGCTAAGTGGCACCAAGTAAGTGATCGAGTGGACAGTGAAAAGTCTATCTAGACAGTGATTGCTTCAATTACTTTTACGGTGCAATATGTAAAATAATTGCAAGCACTGAATGGTATTTATATTTAACTCCTGCATGTAAAGAGTCTTTTATGTGATTTTACTCATTAAGATGATGAAGAGTAGATAAATGAATGAAGAGCTAACCGTTTGCACTGACTCCGTGTCCACTCCCCGTCCTTCAGCTCCCAGGGGATGGTAACGTTCAGCAGCTCGGCCGGGGTCGCGTTCAGGCCCGAGAAGCTGTCCTGCGGCACCCGGCAGTGGACGTCGGGCTCGAACGCAATGAAGATGATACCAAACGCCTGAAAAGCACTGAAGCCGGTGGGCAGACAGATGAGGAAGAATACCCTCCTCTGCCAAGGTCCGAACCCGCCCAGGTAGTCCATAGCTCGGTCGTAGTTCACCTTGACCTGTACATTTACATTTACAGGTTAAAACACATGGACATATTTGCTGAGCCGCAAAGTTTCAAGTAAACTGGAGTTAGGGAACTTTTAATCTTTAGTGCTTGTAAAAATATCATCCAGACTTGACATCTGGAAAACCACATCTTGTCCAAGAATGGACTCTGAAAGTCTGTATAACCACTATCCTATCGGTTTATGATAGCAGCAACGTATTAGTATATAGTAAGCCACGTAAAATACGCCCTCTAGCGGAATAGACCGGTATTGTTCAGGGAAAAAAAGCATCCGTTTGAAATGACTGACTGTTACGTCTTAGGTGCCTTAGAGATAATATCAAAGCTGGCCAAGGAGTATAGCCGCTCCGGTGACCGTTTGACTCCCTTTGGTCGGCCATACTCCTTGGCCTTGGTCTGCTTGGAGACTAACGTCCTCTAGCGGAATAGCTAGGAAGTGTTTACGAACCGGTAAGTCGTCCTTAGAGTCGCCAGAAGGCCCGTTTTCGAACACCAAGGCTTCATCGGCGGCGTTTTCGTTTTCAGTCATGTTTTCCCCTTTGGAGTCGTGACAGCACAACTGTATGAAAACATAAAAGATGGTTCTTTACTTGGATTATGTTATGTTACAAGTTAACATCTTGCTTAGGCCTCCTTTCTACTAAACGACATTCGCGCCGCGCTCACTTCGACCTTAAGTGCTTAAATGTAAAAGTGTGACTAAAAATACAATAAAACACAAAACGTAAAAGATTAGTTTCTTCCCTACTTGATACAAATTTTATGTCGCAGAGAGAGCGCGACGAGAGCGCCGTCCTAGTATGCTGTATGTCAAGCACTTAGGTATACTACGCATTTCATAAACATGCCAGTGTCAACTATCTTGGTTATTTTTCTTTTGATATTGATTCTTGAGCCTTTCTTTTTTTTTTTTTTATATAACTTTTTATTGATTTTTCAAACACAAGATACACATATCATACATAGAGCGATAATACTGAAAGTACATGTAGGACACAAAAGATAAATAAAACCAGAAAACAATGAGGATAACTTATAGCAGTGTACACATTTGTATATAACAAGGAAATGATAAACAGAAGTTGTATATATGTTATTCACTATTCACTGTTTTAACGATAAAGCTATTTTCCCCCATTTACCAAAGTGTTCTTTTATCTTATCCATCCTTTTTGCTATAATATATTCTAGCCTATGGAAGTATGACATATATGAAATAAAGGCTTGTAAATTAAGAGAGCGTTGACGGTTCTTGAAAATAAAGTGTTTGCCAAGAAGGATAATCATATTGGCAGAAACTGGGCACCGACAATTCAAATCACCAAAGATAACTTTAAACAGGTTCAAATTTAGATGTTCCCTCGTATTGATGAAAAACCAGTCTTCTACTTGCCTCCAGAAAAGTGTAGCAACTCTACAATGAAAAAAGAGATGAAAGACTGTTTCTTCATCTTCATTACAATATTCACATAAGGGCGACTCCTTCAAACCCCAAGTGTATAAGGTCTTGTTCACGGTCAAGTATTTGAATAATAGTTTATGTTGAAACATGCAAACACTAGAGTCAATGGAAATTTTGTAAGGTAGGCTATAAACCTTTTGCCATGGTATTGGACAGTTGAAATAATCTTCCCACGTGTACTGTATCCTGTCTGAAGTTTCACATGATCTGGCTTCATTCATGTAGAAAGCATATAAGCATTTATTAATATTTTTACTATGTAGCCAGGTTACATCTCTACAGGCAGGGATGCAAACACGTAGCTCTGAGGAGCCTTGTCTTAGAATATGTTTCCATTGAGGAGGAATAGCTGACAAAAGTTGATGATACTGATAAGCTGTACAGACATCTCCAAATTTGACTACAAAGCTGTCAAAAGACAAAAAATTATTCTCAGCATCAATAATGTCATTTACAAAAAGTACTTTTTTATTGAAGAAGGCTGAGGAACAAAAGGGTCGCCTACTTATACAAATATGTGAATTCAAGCAAAGGAGTTGCTGTTTGACTTGTATGCTATTTTCTGGGGGGCGTAGTTGGTATTTCAACCAACTTTGTATAACTTGTCGAAAAAACAGACTGACTACTTTCTTAATCAAGATTTCGAAGTCATTCGTTTTAAGCTGTGCAAAAGGAAACGTACTGGTTCTAAGAACAGGACTAGAGAAGGACAATAATTTAGAACAAAACCAGTTTTCGTTTTTGTGCAGTTTTGGCACTAGAGCGGCCTTCAGTTTGAGATCGACAGCTCGCAGATTTTGAAGTTTTAATCCACCTTGATCATAATCATTATATATCGTCTTTCGCTTAACTCGCTCGGGTCCGTCACGCCATAAAAACTTGAAAATCTTTTTTTCATATTTGTCGAAAAAAGCTGACGATGGAGACGGGAGCGAACTTAATAAAAATATAAACTGTGAAACTATAAGTGTATTTACCAGAGTGACTTTCCCCATAAGTGATAGTCCTTTTTCTTTCCAGGGATTCAAAATTTTATCTATTTTCATATATTTTCGGTCAAAATTGATTGACACAATATCTTTAAAGTTTACAGGAATATGGATACCTAAAACTTCTGTAGGTCCATCTGTCCATCGTATGGGCAGAGGAGAGGGTAAATAGAAGTCTGTATATTTTAGGGAGCCAATGCGAAGTACAGCACACTTGTCAAAGTTAGGAACTAGACCAGATAGCAACGCAAAGAGATCTAAATCGCCGGTAAGGGCGTGCAGAGAGCCAAGTGTTGCAGCGAGTGGAAAGTTGGAGTCGTCTGCATATTGAGAGATTTTTGTTTCGATGCCATGAATATTTAAACCCTTTATTTCGTTGTTACTTCTGATTTTGATTGCTAGTATTTCAGCACCTAAAATAAAAAGATGAGGAGAAAGTGGGCAGCCCTGGCGAACTCCACGGGTGAGGGGGAATGATTCAGAGATATACCCATAGTTAATTACTTTACTAACAGCACTTTTATATAAAATCTTTATCCAATTCAGGAAGGATTCTCCAAATCCAAAAAATCTTAACACTTTGAGAATGAAGTCTTGTCTTATTTTATCAAAAGCTTTCTGGAAATCCGCAATAAAAATCAAGCCTGGCTTTTCGTTAAGATCATAATATTCTATGATTTCTAATATTTTTCGTATATTGTCACTTATATTACGTCCTTGTAAAAATCCTGTCTGATCGTATGAGACAAGGCTTGAGATTACATTTTTCATACGCAAGGCAATGCACTTTGATAAAATTCTGGTGTCACAATTTAACAATGTTATGGGTCGCCAGTTTTTCATACTAGTGGGGTTTTTATCTTGCCCAGTTGGGTCCTGTTTAAGAATTTGAGAAATGAGACCAATTTTTTGGGACTCAGACAGATGCCCCACCTGAAATGAGTAATTGAATGAGTCTAGCATTGGTTGTTTTAAGATGTTAAAAAAGGTCTTATAAAAATCAGTAGGGAGTCCGTCAAGACCTGGAGACTTTCCACTGGAAAAAGATTCGACAGCTAATTTCAATTCCTTTTCTGTTATCGGACCTTCACAACTGCTACATTGGCCAGATGATAAGATGGGGGCCGCTTTTGGAAAAAAGGGTAAGAATACATCACTGTCTAAAGACATGGGATAATTTTCAAACGCATAAAGGTTAGCATAGAATTTTACTTGCTCCTGCAGAATGTTTTGAGGCTCCGTGAAGATCAATCCATCTGAATTCACAAGTGTCGTCATGTTTTTCCTTGCATGACCCCTACTAACTAAGTTCATGAAAAATTTAGTACATTTTTCCCCCTGCTCCATAAATTTGGCTCTTCTGTTTGCGATTAAATTATTAGCTTTTGCTTGGTAAATTAATTCTAGTGCATATTTTTTTCTTTGTAATTTATGAAAGGTGTCACTATCTGGGGATGCGTCTAATATTTTCTGCAGGCTGTCGATCTCACTGGTAAGGAGTGATTCAGACTTTTTACTTTGTTTCCGTTTCCAAGACGAATATCTAATTATCTGACCACGCACGGCACACTTGAACGATTCCCATACCATGTGAGGATTGGCTGAGCCATTATTAAACAAAAAGAATTCTGAAATAAAGCTAGAGATCTCCTTAAAAAATGTTGGATCATCTAAAAGTTCTTGATTGAATTTCCAAAAGCCAGGCCCTCTTGGTATTTCAGACGTTACCACAGAAATGCCAATTAGAGAATGGTCCGATCTTAAGCCGTACTCAATCGAGGTATTTGTAACCTTTGTTATTAAAGAGAATGAAATCAAAAAGTAGTCTAGGCGACTGGCTTGTTTGTTTCTTCGCCACGTATAACGTATAGTTTCAGGGTTTTTCAATCGCCAAATATTTACTAAATCAAGTGTATCAGAAAGTTCCAAGAGTGCCTGGGTAGCATGTGGATGATAGTTAACTGGCTGTTGGCCAGCTCTGTCTTTACTTACATCAAAAACAGTATTAAAGTCACCGGTCAATACTACATTATCGTTACAATTTACCATTGTCTGGATATTTCTTTCCACATTCTCAAAAAAGACTTTGTCGTCTTTGTTTGGTGCGTATATATTAATTAAGCAGATACGAAGTTTACCAACAGTCAAATCTAATATAATGAATCTTCCTTCATTATCTTTTTTGACTTCATTTATCTGAAAAGACAAATCATTTTTAAATAATACCAAAACCCCGCAACTATTTTCCCTTCCATGACTAAACAAAATCTGTCCATCCCAATCTGCAATCCATTCCTTTTCCCGCTCTTCACTGGAATGAGTTTCTTGTAGGCATAAAACTGAATACGGTTTGTCCTTCAAAAAGGTAAAGATTTCCCGTCTTTTTTCTTTCTTTCCTAAGCCATTACAATTGAAACTAGCTACCGAAAGCTTACTTTGAGGCGGGAAGGAAAGGGAGTAGAAATGGTATCAATTGGAATTTTGACGAGAATGTGCCAGTCTTTGATATGGAGATTTGGCTCGCCAGGTGGACCTCATGAATAACAATAGTGGGCTTGGAACCAGCAGGTGGATGGGATTCCAGACATAATTGTACACTTGCAAACATAGTAACAATTACTGACACAAAAAGAAGAAATTCTACAAACAACATAAACAATATCGGCAAATCACGGTCTAACATGATGAACAGTTCAGTAGGATTTTGCTCCCCGTGTAGTTAAGCTTAGGAGCCAAAGTATAATTAAGTTTGAGCGAGTAGTGGGAATAAATGTCTTATCAGGACAATGTCATGTAACCTTTAGAAAGTCACTGGTTTTCCTTTCCCATCTCTCCAATATCCATTGTAGAACCTGTATTTCACCCCCTGTTCGTACGCCTGTTTGACATTTTCCCGCCACTTACGTTTTTCTTGAAGATCTGCACCTGTGAGGTCATCCGTAAAGTAGAAGTTTTCGGCTTTCAGCTTAGCTCTTGCCACTTTCATGATGTTGACCTTATCTTGATAGCTGTTTAACTTGACCAGGATGTGTTGAGGGGTACCGTCTGGGCTGTTCTTGGTCGGTCCGTCGGGATGGGCTCGTTCAATTTTCACATGTGTAAGGCCGAACTTCTCATGGAGAATCTTGTCTACAGTAGAGATACAGTTTTCACCTTTTCCAACTCTGCGACCGATTATTCTGATATTATTTCTGCGGGAGAATCTCTCTAACTTGTTGCACTTGTGTTTCAGCTCTGCCAGATTCTCTTCCATAATCTTCATTTTGTCGGTGTGCGACTTAATCTGATCAGAGGTTTCGCGCGCAAATTCTTTCACATTTTTTTGTATCTCGGTCGTTTTCTTTTCAACTTACTCCATTCGTGACTCTAGCATTTGGACATTTTTTTCTAGGTTTTCCTCCAAGGATCTCACCTCTTCGTGTAGCACCCTCTGTCCGTCCAAAATCCTCTGGAGTTGGTCGCGCACGAAGGTCTCGAATTCCGATGAAGACGCCTCCGTGTCGCCGCCATGTTTGTCTTCTTTGTCTCCAGCAGAGTCATGTCCTTTCGTCGAAGCTAGACGTTTCTGCCGGGTAGTCATCATGTCGAATGTTGGGACGGTCACCAGTAATACTTTAAGAATGTATGTGGGAGAAAGTTGTAACAATAACAGGCTCAAATTACCACCAAAAAATTGTACTCAGACGGGAGCGAGCTCAGACACGACACGACCTACTCCCGTGATGCCATTCGAGATGTGTCTTGAGCCTTTCTTTGTGTGGTCATGTTGATTTAAGTATATGAATGACATACGCTCGTGCATAAATTTTCACCCATTTTCAAAGAATAAAAGACCATGCTGTTAATAGTCCAAAGCAGTTGTAAAACTTCGGAGACCTCATACCTCCATGAAATATTTAGCGCTTTTGTAGATTTTATGCAAATAACATACACATTTACATAATGTATGCATGGTGATGTTCGTCAATGATTAGCTTACACATGTCACAAGTAAAAAATCCCATCATTTATCATTAAGCCATTTTGACATTTTGGATTAATTGTTGAAATCAGTTCCTCATTTGCATGATTGGTATCTGTTTATGCTCCACCAGTCATGAATTACATGTTTTACATTTATTGAAGTCCAGTTATGGAAAACAATGGAAGTTCCTCGCATAAATAAATTCCTCATTTGCATTACATGCATATTATTGTGTACATCTTTGCCACCAACACAAAAGTATGAAACCAATCCATCCAGCCGTTCTTGATTTATCTTGTTCACAGACACACACACAGACACACACACACAAAAGCTAGCGAAAACATAGAGGCAATGCACAGACACAGGCCGTAGATACATATAAAATCGGATACTAGTTTCATATAATCAAACTAAGTTACAAACTCAAAGAAGAAGATTTTAAAGAACAAAAACTATTGTTCGGTATATCATAGTCATTTGTTCAACCCTCCTAACCACTTAGACTTCATAGATTAGTCATTGATGTTTTTTTTTTTTGAGAGGCAGAGACATATTGGCCAATAGATCATTATACAGAACGCAAATTACCAGGTTTCAGAGGCAACATAAGCTAACAGTTATTGATGACATCCGTCATGCTACTTCTATTGACAGCGGGCAGCCATGCGTAGCCAGCGGAACAAGTAAGGGTGAGACCCTGCCCCCAGTCTGGAATCCACCGTAGGCTATACTTACTGTAAATTCTTTTTAAGTTCGCGGTAAGGAGAAAATAGAGTGTTCGCGATAGGCTTGAGTTCGCGACAGCGCCATACAGTGTGGTTATCTTCGTGTGGTTATACCCCTGTCACATTATCTACGATCTTCGGGCGTATCGATGGAAGATTGGCCATATCTAATTAGATCAACAGAGAGTTGCGCGTATTTTTCACTTGAAAACCGTCCCTGTCACATATAAGCCATACTTTGTACCTTGTACAATTGTTGTGCAGTGAAGTTATTATTATTATAAGCTAGGCTCGGGCGATTGCCGCAGAATCGTCGTCCGATCGATTTTTGCCAAATGTGACAGGGGTATAAACATACTTACGCTGTAATCCAACATGGCGCATATGTTGTCAAATGAAAAACCTGTATAGTCAAATATTGTACAGTAATGGTAACACCTGCGCTTACAGTCGGACACCACCTACTAGCGACTGGGTAAGGGTGTTGCAGACAGTGACAGAACAGGCGCTTTCAGTAGTGTTTGTGCGTCTGGATACGTAGCACGTATTGATGAATATGCGTTCATAGTTCAAAACCCGCAAACATAAAAACCACAGCGAACATTTTCGTATTTACGGTAACTGGGTCTGTGAACCGAAAATGAATGCCTTATTGGCTGTGCTACTTTGTTCATAGTTCGTAGCCAACTTGGTAAGTGATATCAGTGTACCACACCAGTATCACCTTTACTACACCAGTTCACATTTTGAATACAGGAATGAATGTCTCATTGGCTGTGCTACTATATTCACAGTTCAAAGATCGTAGCGAAAACCGCAAACATAAAAAAAACAGCGAACATTTTCGTATTTACGGTGACCGGGCCTGTGAACCCGTCCTTATAACGAGACGATACAACATAATAAATTGTCAGAGACAACATGCCTTAAGGCATACTAAGGTGTGCCCGATTATTAACACGAGACCGTCTGCTAGTAGCGTCCCTAACTCAAATTCCTATCAGTAGATAGCAATGTAGAGGTTTCCAATGCGATATCCCTCTATAAAACTCAAGACAATAAAGCTAACACATGTTCAATTCCACTGAAAAGCCCTCCAACCATATCTTAAGTTCTCTTTAGCGTTGTAGCTACATGTTGATGTAGTACCACGTTACACGAGAGAGAAAAGACCGACCCAAATTCTCTGCCCACCCACGCCAAATTATAAAAGGTCAACTAAGAACATAAAATGCAACAAAACCAGCCACTCTGTTATTGGTCGCACAGCAAATCACTATACTATCATTGGTTTAACATAAGATTTTCATGAACAGTCCGAATCAGTCTTTTGTTAAGTAGTGCATGTACACAGGTCACAGTTTGGCACAAGACCAACTTGTATACAACACAAAATTCTTCAGTTCCTATCATGCTATGATAGAAACCCAGAAGTGTTCGCAAATCCGGTAGCATTTAGGCCACTATTCCACTAGACGGCGATCGCGCTGCGCTCTCACTGCGCTCTCACTGCGACCTAAAAAGGATATGTGTAAGCTACGCTTTTACACTGGGTATATAATATAAAATGTAAAAGCTAGTGTGGATGAGAAGACAACAAAACACACAAAGTATAAAAAGATTCGCTTCTTTTGTATACAATTCGTTGAGCGATAAGTCAAAGTTTAGGTCGCAGAGAGAGCGCGGCGAGAGCGCCGTCCTAGTGGAAAGGGGGCATTAGAAGTGCCTGAGTATACTACTACCATGTACACGACAGAAAATTGCTGTAGAATGTTTATCACTCCAGGTAGAAGACCTGAACCCTACCTGAGCCCCTTTGCCGCATGTAGGCGTATTCAGTACCACGTAACACGAAAACAAGTTGCACAATACACACGTATAGTAATTGTGTGTTATACGGGAAAGCCAGAAGTCGTGCCAAAATCACCGTAAGGACACAGCAAGTAGATTTTATGGATGACATCAGGCGCTCATTAAATTTCACAACGAGACGTGTTTTTTGCACCATATCATCATTTTTGCAGTCTGCAGAGGAAGAAAATGTATAAAATAAAATGTACTTGCTGTGGCCTAAGGATTCCACAATGTTTATACCCCTGTCACTTTGGCGAAAATCGACCGGACGACGATTCTGCGGCAATCGCCCGAGCCTCGACGATCATAATAACTTTATTGACAACAATTATACAAGGTACAAAGTATGTGACAGGGACGCTTTTAAGGTGAAAAATACGCGCAACCCTCTGTCTATCTTAATAAATATGGCCGATCTTCCATCGATACGCCCGAAGATCGTGGATAATGTGACAGGGGTATTACGACTCCCTTTAAAAAGACCCAGAACCCTACCTGAATGTTCAGGCGACGTCGTCCCAAGTAGACTTTTATCCGTACAATGTCAGACGACACTGACGACTTGTTCCTACAGGGCTTGATTTGACGTGACAGAGAATAGGTGAGACTTGTTGACATGTGCATGTAATTGTGTGTCACTACAAGGTCACTGGTTAATGAACATGTCCGACTGGATATATTATTCTCGGCTATCAGACTAGCACGAGCGACCTCTACCGTTTTCTACCTTCTTACTCTTTTCACCGATATATCTACAGAGACACAAGAATTAGCGTCTGCGTCCAGAGCCCCCGGTGAGATAAAAACAAGGCTTTAAACCATTAAAAGCCATTCTTGTTGGGATTTTATGTGAAATCTGGGCATTTGGGGAGTGGCTGCGGTAGGAAAGACCCTATACTTGTTGAATTAGTTGACCTTTCCCCATCGAGGCGGTTTCCGCAAACCCCTGAAATAGTGGTATCGTCGTCAGATAGCCGTTTTGAGCCAACCGGGCCAATCCAAGGGCTCTAATTAGGGGGTATATCAAAATACTAGCCGTATAGAAATTCTTGCAAATGAATTTACTGAGACTGGACATAGTACTAGTAGGCTATCATTTGAGGGTAAGTTTGTATGGCTTGAACTTTTGATTCTTGAGATAATTGAATATTTCTTTCCTCAACTCTCCCTTTGGATTGCATGTATTATTGGAGAAAATTGTAATGCTGGCGTATCCCCTACAGTAGGCAAAAGCACGAATCATACCCCCTGTAACAGACCCCTACCCCCTAGTAGCCACTATATATTGATACTAATTCCTATGTGGAGTAACGTTAGTAAGAGTAACGTAGATTTCTGACTGCGGTATGTCTAATCGAGGATGTTTCTTGGGTTAGTCTGTAATTTTCCACAACACCGAGTCATGTTGTACCCGTTACAACTAGGCCGCAAAAATTGATAGAATGATAGATA
>NC_049981.1:5094531-5122185 GCF_000003815.2 Branchiostoma floridae
AAGGCAGGTTCAAGAATTATGCATAATCATCAGAACCCTTATGCATGTTACCCTTTGAACAAGCATAGTTATGAATAACCCTTGGAGCCTTATGCATAATTATGCATAACCATTGGAAACTTATGCATAATTATGCATAACCCTCAAAATTTTTGCATAATTCTGCATAATTATGTACAGTTATGCCAATTTAGATTAATCCCCAGGGGGTCGTTATTGGCTGCTATGTATTTCTTACATCATTTATACTTACAGCTTACGATATCAGCCCATCTGGGTGTACGGTTGCTGAGATCTGGAAGGTCACTCCCAAATAATAATGGAATTCCCAAATTAAATTGGAGGGTGTTTTTAATTCTTTTCTTTGTGTTCTTTTCCTTTACAAATTAAACAACAACATCTTTCTAGCTGTATTGAATTAGAAAAATAAACAATTCTCTTTCCTTCTCTTTGTACAAAAAAAAGAATTTTCAAATGTTACAAAAACCTTGAGGATCTCAGATGACAATATTTAGTTGGTTTATTTCAGCTACTCCAAAAATAACCACAAACTATGATCATCTACTCTCCAAGCAGAGGTTGGGCTCTGGCTTTTTAAAACGTTTTTTTAGTCGTTTTTATCGAGCTTTCTATTTTGAATCTTGAAGTCCGCCAGTTAGGTTTTGACAATACAAGATAGATCAAGATACAATTCAAAATAGAAAGCCCGATAAAAACGACTAAAAAAAGCTTAAAAAGAACAGCCGGAGCCTAACCTCTGCTTGGAGAGTCGGATCTTGTCCGTCCCAGAACTAAAGTCTAGCTGTTTCCTTTTCCTCATCCACAATGCCGTCTTTCTTCCTGAAATTCTCGCCGTCCTCGATGGTAGCCGGAAGTGCAATCCCATTGGTTTCCGGTAGGAGCAGCGCCAGCAGCCCGGCGGCAATCGAAGTCCCCCCGAAGATGACGTAAGGCAACGGCGTCCAATAGACGCCCAGCAGGTCGATAAACGGCGCGATGATCCCGCCAACACGAGCCATCATGGCGCCCATGCCCAGGCCGATTTGCCTAGAAAAAGACGCAAATTACTTGTGGTTATTACTTGTTAAAATAGTTAATAGGATTTTCATCAAACAGTTATTACTTTTTAAAGGTAAGCATACGTACCTCCAAATTACCGCAAGGAGGCGGGATGAGTGGCAGAAGATCCACGAAAGTCTCGACCTAGTTCTCACAACTCTCGCGAGAACTGGGTCACTCCGTGATCAAGATGGATTGATCAAAATTTGGATGTACGTGTGTTTACCTTTAAAAAGTAGTCACTGCTTGATGACAATGCTATTAACCGTGTACACACGTGGCTAATGAATCTCTTCAACGTTATATGTTAAAATGGTATTTTTTTGGCTTTAAAAAATCAGCGACATCTTAAAGGTCCTGGGTTCAAGTCTTCCACTCAGAGATAGCATAGCTTTGGCCAAGGTTGTTCTGGAAAGTTGAGCTTGAGAGAAACTCCGCCACGTATTTCTGAAAACGTGGGGAATGACTGGCAACTGACGGGAGTAGTACGTCAACGCACGGCACACAAAGTTTTGCCTACAAGTAAAGTTCTATGGCGTGTCTGCGTGCTACAAAATCCTTCGGATTCCCTACGAGTTCGTACGGAGGCGGTACTTACCACAAAAGGTTGACCACGTTTTGGCACGTAGACAGCACGTATTTGCACGTGCAGTGGGTTGTGCCCTTAGCTTAAGGTCTTACGCAGCTTGTACTAACATACAAAACTGCTCTGTTGTGGATGGCCGCTTCTGTCATCCTATCAAAGGCAAAATAAAAAATAAGAAGCAAACTTGAACTCCAAATCTACCTGATAACGGTGGGGTAGATCTCGGCTGTGAAGATGTAGACGATGGCGAAGGTGGCGGTGATGCAGAACTTCCCGATCATGGCCAGGGTGGTGGTTAGCCAGAACAGGTCTGTAAGGTAGAGACACACACAGCAGGGTTTGTGCAGCATCCCTAAATGCTTTGGTGCATCGCTAAATAGTTTGGTGCATCCTAAAATGTTTTGGTGCATCCCGAAATGTTTTGGTGCATCGCAAAATGGTTTTGTGCATCCCAAAGTGGTTTGGTGCATCCCAAAATGCTCTAAAGCATCTCAAAATGCTTTACTGCATCTCAAAATGGTTTGGTGCATCGCAAAATGGTTTGGTGCATCCCAAAATGCTTTAGCGCATCGCAAAATGGTTTGGTGCATTCCAAAATTGCTTGGCGTATCCCAAAATAGTTTGGTGAATCCCAAAATGTTTTAGTACATCCCAAAATGCTTTAGTGCATCGCAAAATGGTTTGGTGCATTCCAAAATGGTTTAGTGAATCCCAAAATGGTTTCGTGCTTACCGAATCGTTTTCGTGCATCCCAAATTGTGCCTTGTTAAGAAAAGTACCATTGCAAAGGAAAGACAATCACCCTTGGGAAACGGTTGCATCTCAAGATGTGCTCCATCCCTATAATTACCGTGCCACATGCTGCGGATGCTTTGGATGCTTTATTTGTCCATTAATTGACATACAAATTGTACTCAGCAAATCTTCCTAGACACATGACATTAAAAAATACGAACATCACATATACAAGTACTTACAGTTATGATGTCATAATCTTATAGTTCGCTGTGCTTACCAAAAAATGTCATGAATGAACGCTGAAACCCGGAAAAAGAAAAGCAGATAAAGTTGTGTATGAACTTACGCTTTGGAATGAAGAAAGCGACGATACAAGCCACGCCTCCGACGACCATAAGACTGGACAGTGAACAGCGCCTTCCAAACCTGGTGAATAATGATAACGATAGAGATAAATCGTCATATCAATTAAACCCTAAAGATGATTAAAAAAGAGGATAGTATGGAGCATAGGTCATATCAATTAATCAATGGGCTATTCTGGCAGAATTGAAACAAAGAAGCTCCAGTTTAGGTTTCAACTGAAGTATTCATCTCAATACTATTGATAAATAGACATATAATTTATCTCTATTCTTTCCGGTCCACAGATTTGAGGCCTGACCCTCGTCATAGCCCCTATCTGACCTTGCTTAATGTTGTACTTAAAAAAAAGTTTTAGAATTGATGGGCAGATAGACATATGTGAATACTTCTTGTATTTGTAAATATATATATGTATATATATATGTTTATCAATTTATTAAGACATGTTTATGGATTTAATAGGACTTCAATCATGTAACCCTTATTCCGTCGCATATGACCTTAATAAAAGTGACCAGTTTTTAATGAATAATTGACTTTTTCATGAATAAATGAAGACTAAAGCAAACAAACAAATAGATAAATGAACAAACGAATGGATGAATAGCTAGAATGTAAGTTCATCTGTGACGGGGGCCGATACCGATTGCAAAGCTCCTTTGACCCGTTGATGACGTCACACTTCCGTTCCGGATGTGTGACTTAGGCTTTGGGTCATTTCAACTTGATTAATCAGAGGGCTGATCGAAAGCTTGTTGGTAAGCGCTTTATTTTGTGAACGGATATATGGTCTTAAAACATAAGAATGAATCATATCAACATAACATATCAACAATACAGAATTAATTTTTCGGCAATCTACAGAACCTGCTAGGCAATACTCTTGACTTCAATAGTTTATCCGAATCAGCCCGTATCCATCTACTATTAAGGGGTTCACCTTTCCTGTCACATTCTACAAACTGCAGTATCTTACAGTTAAGCCAGTTATATATTGTACATACGAAACGTTTTGCAACTACCTTGTAACCTGAGTTATATTTAAATAGCTGTGAACTGTTTGTTTTGATATTGTCATTTATTTGTCCTTGTCAGTTATCTTTTATTGAGAGGTGATGTGAATATTAGCGTACTGCTAGAGTGTATTACCTCTCTGTCCTGTTTTGTACTTTGATGTTAAATAAATAAATAAAAAAATGAATAGCTAGATGAGATAGCAAATAAATAAAGTAAATCTCACTTGTCCAGGATGTAGATTGAGATGAGGTAAGCCGGGATCTCCACAAACCCGGAAATGGCGAAGTTCAGGTACAGGTTCCCGTGGAACGCCGCGGCGTTCAGGGATATTCCATAATACACCATGCTGTTCACCGCCCTGGGATGAGTATAAGTGTGATGACATGTCAGCTATTGATGAAATCAAAGAGTAGACGAAGAAAAGTAATTTATTAATACATTGTATCCAGAGATTGAGATGTGACACCAATAACATCATCCCGTTAGCCTTCCCTGGCCGAGACGGGGGCCGATACCTAATACGAGGCACCTTTGACCCGTTGTTGACGTTACCTTTCCGTTAAAATCACATGACCTAGGCTTGGGGTCCTTTTAACAAGAAGGGGATCAGGACACTAACCGAAAGCTGGTTGGTATACTTCGGAACGGAAATTATAATAAGTATGCATATAAAATTTTTATAGTATCATCGTATGGTGGACATTAGCAGTAAGAATGTTGCTAAAATGATCTCCACAAAGCAAAGGTTTATATCTATGTTTCTTAACTATTTTCTACAAGTATTTCTAAGAGTATGAACAAGAGAACAATGCATCCAACACAGGCATAACAAGCGATTTAACACACAGAGATTTAGACTTTGGTTTCATAGAATCAATAGAATAGATATACGTCACGTATTGCAGAACAAATATGATAATATCAATATACGTCAATGCAGGACACAACGTATCACTCACCAGTTAAAGAACAGGTTGATAGTCCACTTGCGCAGGTTTGGAGTCCTGAACAGATCTACGAATGTATAGAGAGCTCTGTCCGAACCGCCTTCCTCCTCCTTATAGTAACAATGATCAATAATGATAACTTTATTCCACAGTTTTTCCTAATAAGGAAAGATAATCGCGAGACAAAGGTACAATGACAATGTTACACATGCACTCTTATGTCAAAAGATAATATCAAACTTTATTAAAGTTTATTGCAAAAGCCCTTGGGCTAATTGCAGGTAACATAAGAGATTCAAACAGTGTAAAAACAATATCACAAGTGTTTACTCTAGTCTAAAGCTAGTAAAAGCTAACTCTAGATCCTGGGTTATTTGGTTCGACTCCTTTTCGAAGACAGTGGAAGACCAAAGATCCCACCTTCTCTATTGTGTGTGGGTTTTGTGATTTCTTCTTGATTTCTGTTTTCTTCTTGTCAGTGAATGTGAGGAAGTTTGGGTGGAATTTGATGGCCTCTTCGTTCAGCTCTTTTCTTTCGTGATTGTAGAAAGAGCAGTTTGACATAAAATGTGTTTCGTCTTCCACCACGTTTGACGTACATTGTTTGCTGATAAGTCTATACATAATATTTTTACGGTGTAAGGGGAAACGGTAGAGTTACTAGAATTAGCATTCCATATTAATGACTGCAACCCTTTACAGTAGCATACATGTGAGGTGAGCGGCCTGTAGGATAAGATTCACTTACCACAGGACTACGCACGTCAACACGCATAGTGTACTATAGTGTTTCCATACCTTTGTTGTCAGTGGGGCGTCGTCGTGGAATACTTCATCTGGTAGATTCACTTTCGCGACCTGTAGTACGCAGAAATCTGGTTTGTTTCAGGACTGCACAATTGCGACATTCGCGTTCAATGCACACCGTACTATTACAGGATATAGGAGAATTCTTTTTACACGACCAGCAGCTACTTACAATGGTTGCGTTTCGATGTCTCTCATACACCTTCGTCAGAGCTTCTAACTGGAGTTCTGCTTCTCACCGCTATATGTAGCCGATATAGGTGGCGCTTTTGCGGTGAGAAAGTAATCCCAAACGTGGCTAAGCTTGTATCCACCATCGTCCCGGTTCATCACTGGCGTTGAATTTCTTATTGTAAGCACCTGCTGGTTGTGTAAAAAGAACTCTCCTATATCCTATATCCTATATTCTATCAACCTGATGAAACTATTGTTGGACGTATTATTACAGTTTGTCACATATTTTCAGCTTGAGGCAGTCTGAGAAAGGTATAGCAGTGACCTGTCGAAGAAAGGAACCTCTACATTACCTTGGCTCCTTCCTCTACGATGGCTTTCGCCTCGCTTTGCCGGTTCCTTGAAATCAGCCAACGCGGAGATTCGGGGATCATCCTGGAAAGGCAAAATGTTCTTATTGTTATTGGGTAGGCCGACTACTCTCTCTTGGCATCCAGGGGCTGAATTGCGAGGAGCTTACAATAGGCGGGGCTAAATCGCAAGGGTCTGGAACGAGTGGCCTCAATACGACAGTAATTGCTCAAGGTGCAGCCAAGGGACGGTAGGTTTTGAACCACTCACATCGTACCATCGCACGGGTGGTGGGTTCTTAAACGTGCTTGAGGTGTGGCTCTCCTCAAACACGGGGCCTCCATTTAACGTCCTAATAGAGGGACGGCCCTAGCGGAACTCATTTTCGACGAAGAAACATCCTCGGTTCAAGAACCAGGCTGTACAACGGTGGGTAAATTAGAAAAAAATTTTCCCGCAAACTTTACCTGAACAACTTTAATGTCAATACGTAACTCATATGGACTTGAATATACGAACTTGCGACCCGTACAACATATAACCTCCTTGTGTACAGCTTGTGTTGCTTAAAGCGTTTGTCCATTTCACCATTGTATCTTCTTGTACAATAAAGTTAACACTGTATTTATTAAGTACATGTATTGCTTACCAATAGTAGGCGAAACCGATGAGGTAAGGCATGGTGACGGCTATCTGGAACCACATCCAGGAGCGGATGAGGTAGGCTACCCCGGCCAGCAGCACGTACCCCACCGCCCAGTAGATCATGATGATCATCCCCACCAGGGTCCGCTTCTCAGGACTCACCATCTCCGCTCCTAGGAGGGGAGGGGCAAGAAAAATCAAGTCAGTAGAGTTACTACCAAGTGTATTCCAACAGTGACTGTTTTAAAGGTAAAGTACATACCTCCAAATTTTCGATGTCTGAAAGAAAGCACATCTTGATCACGGAGAATGACCCAGTCTAGATCTCGCGAGACCTAATCCCGTGTTCTCTCGCGAGATCGAGACTGGGTCATTCTCCGTGATCAAGATGTGCTGTCAGTGTGACTGATGAACCTCTTCAACGACAAGTCAGTAAAGCTTTCCAAAAAAAAAGCAAACTGAGGGGGTAAAATTGCATGGCAAAAATTCAACGCATTTGCTCAGTGCAAGGCCAAATGACCACTTTTGTTGCAAACTAAAGGTAATCTTGCTGGAAGATTGTGGTTAACATTGGTTTGAAGGCTTGTGGATTGTACAAGGGAGGGAAACACTTGTCCGGTAGAGAGTTCTATAAGGAAAGAGGCTGTTGTTGCTGCAAGTTGGAACTGATATCTATTAGTAAAAAAAATGATACAGAACAGCTTTTAAAGAAGACAGCCTCCTCACCACGAGGTATACGTATAGACGTCGTGCATCAGCATCCATTGTAAGAGTGAGCGACTTTGCACTTCAAGGTTTGGACCCAGAGCCACATGAGGTCCGGATCCCTGCTTAATGAGCACACATACAGTCATTTTCGAGAGCGAACGAATACAAATATTCCTGTGGCGTCGTGTGTAGCGTAACTGGTAGAGCGTTCGGCTCGGAATCTAGAGGTCCTGAGTTCGATCCCCGCTGTGCCCACGACGTTGTGCCCTTGGGAAAGGCACTTTACACGACCTTCCTCATTTCACCCAGGTGTAAAATGGGTACCTGACTTCGGTCGGGGAGGTAAAAGACTACCTTTACCTTCTGTCTGTACCGTGTATGTGGCAGTGTTAATATAAGTTACAAACTTGAGTGCCTGCCACATTGTCCTTGTCTGTCCAAAACTAAATAAAAAAATATATATACCTACCTAAGACGAAGGGTATCTCAAAGATGATCATACCGGCACACGCCATGATGAAGCGAAAGGCGGTGAGCACGGTGAAGTTAGGGGAGAAGGCAGAGGCCATACCGAACAGGTACATGACAGCCATCAGGGCCAACAGGACAGGCTTCCGGCCCCAGCTGGGAAATGGACAAGATTAGAAATAATATGTTATAATTTTTAGACTCCATAATCATCCGGAACGGAAGTGTGACGTCAGGAAAGAGTCAAAGGTGCTTGGTAGTCGGTATCGGCCCGATGTGTGACTTAGGTTTTGGTTCATTTCAACTTGAGAAGGATCAGAGGACTGATTGGAAGCTTGTTGGTAAGCGCTTCATTTTGTGCAGGGATATAAAGTCTTAAAATTGTAACATAATGTCGACTACCGTCACACATGAACTTGCATTCAAGAATAGAAATAATTCATGTTTGGGGTGTTCAGAAATCTTTCGGCATTTAGTGCCCATGTATGCTTGTTTGTATGTCGGTGTAATTTTACAAAAAAGATCCCATAGAAATCCAAAATAAAGACGTTAGAAATTGAATAGACTTAGTAGAGTAGGCAATATCACTGACCTACTACCAACTGTGACAGATGACATTTCTTACGATTAACTCCAAAGCATGAAGAAGGTCGGGAGAACATGGTTGGCTATATGTGTCAGGAGCTAACTCAAACCATGGTCTGGAGAATGTCGGAAGGCTATGGTCGGCTATAAGTGACATGGCTTAACATACGAATATGTGATATTGTATTTGCTGGTGTGTACTTTTTATTTTCTTCTTCTTTCAGGGGCCATTCAGAATTTAGAACTGCATCATCATATCGGCTATATAAATATCAACAATTGAAGGTTTGCAATGGCAAAACATGTATGGTATTTTTTTAGTCGCACACAATACTACAGGGTGAACCTAACGGTATAGTATGATTATGTTTAAAATAACCTGGTCCATCAACTTTAACCAAGTACTTGTAGGGTGACTATTTTTCTTTTACTCGTACACAATACTATAGGGCGAGCCTAATGGTATAGTATCGTGTAGCTTAACAAAAGGCTACAGGGAAGACATTCTGCATTTTGGCGAAAATGTAGCATTGTGATTTAATGCATTGTTTACATACATGTCTGCCGCGTGTCCTCCGAAGAAGGATCCAACCATGAGCCCCGCCATCCACACAGACTGGATCATGTTCACCTGCCATTTCTTATCACACACCACGTCCCACTGGAAAACACATGAACTTATCACACACCACGTCCCACTGGAAAACACATGAACTTATCACACACCACGTCCCACTGGAAAACACATGAACTTATCACACACCACGTCCCACTGGAAAACACATGAACTTATCACACACCACGTCCCACTGGAAAACACATGAACTTATCACACACCACGTCCCACTGGAAAACACATGAACTTATCACACACCACGTCCCACTGGAAAACACATGAACTTATCACACACCACGTCCCACTGGAAAACACATGAACTTATCACACACCACGTCCCACTGGAAAACACATGAACTTATCACACACCACGTCCCACTGGAAGACACATGAACTTATCACACACCACGTCCCACTGGAAAACACATGAACTTATCACACACCACGTTCCACTGGAAAACACATGCATCAGTATTAAGCTAAGGGCACAACCCGCCGTACGTGAAATTTGTCCGTACGTTTTTTGGGAGGCCACGTCCGCCACGTATTTCTGAAAACTTCCAGGTTGTCACTCGTTCTCATTGAAATGTCGAAAATGGCATTTTTTTGGTCGAAAAATAGATCGGCTTTATTTTCACTGAAAATTACTTAGTTGTTTGGGAAAATTCCTCTTTTAACCATAGCCAAAAAATGACAACTTATTATTTTCGGTCCCATAGGTAATGCATTACAGGGCATGTAACAAACGTTACCGGTAACGTTTGTTACAACAGTAGACTTTACCCTGTTTTCTTCGAAAGGACTTATCTTATTGACTACATAATTTAGGTATAAGTGAATGTCCCTAGGGACATTTGAAAAGTGGGCAGCTTTTTTACACCAGGTCAAATAGAAAGCGTAGACAGCATCGAACAATGGTAACGTTTGTTACAGTCATTTCTTTACAACACTTTGTTAAGCAAGGTGGGATACAAATGACAGTCAGCAACCCTTCCTTGTTTCTTTAGAAAGCCAGAAAAACTGTACAGCGTCACAAAAACGGCCATTTCTAGTCTTGTATGTGCATAACATAACTTTGGCAACCATCGTACTAGTGATGGTAACGTTTGTTACAGAATCTGGCGACAGGCATAAACCACCTCACACAGCTTCCAAGATCAGTGACAGTAGCGATCTGACGTGATCGGGCAGAGGGTCTGGTCAGCTGGTTTCACCTGCCGAACAATCATTCTGGGAACTGAATTGTTAAATTTTTGGCTACTATTTGAATTCTACGTTTCTTCTCAGGCGACAGCCATTTTTTAGGGTGTGAAATCCCATCCGTGGCTATAATAATCTTTTAAGCCATCAACCAATACAAATGTTGTGGTGCATCTTTTGTAAAACATTACAGAGGTTGTGGAAAAATGAAGGAACCAGTGATGTTGTCTATAATTTGCTCCATATCAAGGCGTAAAGTCAGGCGACAGCATTTTGACATTTAAATGAGAACGAGCCTGTAATTGGCAGGCACGTCGCCCGTACTAGCACGTACAGGGGGGCGAATCCGCAGCCCGATGGCACACAAAGTTTTGCCTGCGCGTAAAGTTCTACGGCGTGTCTGCGTGCTCCAAAATCCGTCGGATTCCCTACGAGTTCGTACGGAAGCGGTACTTACCACTTACGGATCCAAAAAAAGTGCCCACGTTCTGACACGTAGACAGCACGTATTTGCACGTACAGCGGGTTGTGCCCTTAGCTTTAGAGCATAACAGTAACACTGCAACTACACAGACTGACAGACAGACAAACAGACAGTCGGACAGATAAGTCACACCACTTTTAGCAAAATACATGCATCGGCATTAGGAAATTGAGATAGAAGACTTCCGCTTAAAGCATAAAACAACTACAGAGACAGACGGACGGACGGACAGACAGAATTCCCTCGCACCACGTTACACGTCAATCATATATACATATATATAAAACGTTCGTAGGCAGTGTTTATTACAGGCCCTATAAGCCTTTTCAAACTACTAACCACGCACGCGCGGGTAGGTGAAAGGAACTCTGGGTAATATGTCAAAGTTGAAGGTCCCCAGAAAACCGACATTCCGCCATTTTGCAGGTGTCATTAAGTTCCAGACATTGTTACACAAATCGAAACAATGGTAGAGACGAGACTGTTGACGTCTGAGGGCCTTCAACTTTGACATATTACCCAGAGTTCCTTTCACCCGCGCGTGCGTGGTAACTAGGGTGAAAAGTCTTATTAGGCAAAATGTCAAGCCTGGTAATCAAAAAATATACTGCATACCAGCTCGACATTTACTTTGAAATGTTTGTTTACCTGTGTGACGACGGTGTTTTCGAACTGTGAGGTATCGTACACGTATCCCTGGTCACACTGGATCTTGGTTCGGTTGGCTACAGGATACCTGCTCACAAAATCCTGGTACGTCGTCTCTAGGTCAGATGCAGTGAAGTTATAACTGTACCTGAAGAAGGAAAGCAACAAAAAGAAGTTACTAAATACAAAGGGTTTCTAGTACCGAGGGACGCTTGCCGGTTATACGTTACAGGTTGTTAAAAAGATGTTACTAAATACATATTGGGTTCTAGTACCTGAGGGACGCTTGACGGTTATACGTTACAGCAGGTTGCGGTCAAAAGATGTCTACAAGAGGGGACCTAAAGGCTCTTGATATTGATATTGACACAGAGCACTGGGAGGACCTTGCAAATGACAGATCCAGCTGGAGATGCACACTGTCCAGGCAGCTAAAATCAGGAGAAACCAGACTCATGCGCATGGTAGAAGAAAGGCGGATCCTGCGAAAAAGACTGCAACAGACCTGAGTCAGACATTTCAGCTTTATTACGTTTTTTAGGTCGCTTCTTAGGAAGCGACCGAGAGAGCACACGACAGCAAAGATGCTGGCATCTAGGCATTTTCAGACACCGACCTTGAACACTGGCTTTGTTTCCACTCGTCGCCCTTTTTCTCCCAAGGGACGGTGATGTTCCGTATCTCGGCGTCGGTCGCGTTCAGCCCCGTGAAGTTCACGTCCGGCTGCCGACAGCTGAAGTCTGGCTCGGCGGCGATGAAGACGATGCCCATGGTCTGGAAGGCGTTGAAGACGGCGGGGAGACAGACCAAGAGGTACACCCTCTTCTGCCACGGCCCAAACCCGCCCAGATACTTGAGAGCCTTGTCGTAGTTCACCTTAATGGAGTCAGAGAAACCCTAGATACAAACACAAACACAAGGACGTTTGGTGTCTACTCATTCAATGATTCTACTATTCAGATTTGGAACTCCATACAGTCAAAAATACAGGCTAAGATAATTCTTAAAGACAAAAGCATCCTGAAAACATTTCGAAACGGACAAAAATTGATGCGCTCGCGGATGTCATCCATATAATGAAATCAACATGGCCTACCTATGAATTAATATGCATATAATATCTGGTTGGAGAGCTGTTAAATCCTTACTATGAAATAATATGAACAAATCATATATTGTTGTGGTCCATTTTACCAAATTCTAACAAGATTGAAAGGAAGTATAAATACATAGTTGGAAGGAATATAATGATGAAAGCTCCAGCCCGACGGCTAATATATAATTGCAAGGGACAAAAGTGACAGACAAAAAATAGTAAACAGTATACAGCAGTAAGCGACCAACTCTAGTGATAAATTCAAATAAACTAAACAAAGCAAAAAACAACAACTTAGCTATTGGGTTTGACTTCTTTTTCGAAGACAGAAGAAGACGAAGGATCCCATCTTTTCGATAATGTGTGGTTTTTGTGATGTTAAGAGGAAGGTAGTTTTCTTTTTGTCTGTAAACGTGGGGAGATAAGGGTGGAATGTGGTGGCCTCTGTAAAAAGCTCCTTTCTTTCTTGGTCATAGAAGGTACGGGTCAACTGACAGACATCAACAGCAAGTCTCATGCTACAGAAAAGACCTGGATCAGTAACAGACGTGATCCAAACTTGATCCATACCTGATCTTTGTCCTTGGAGATCCCGTTACCATGACCTTCAAACAGCGCTTCGTCCTCTGGTTCTCTTTCCGCCATGTTTCTTTACCTCTTAGATTCTGTAAAAGAGTTATAGAGTGTCAACGTTGGAATCTGGATTCTAGCGTGTCCATGGAAGGAGATGGTTGGGCTCTTCCTTCCAATTCCGTGTCCCAGTGTGGATAACAGCAAGGACGTTATATGACGTCCTTGATAACAGCTAGTCTCTACCAGACTCCGGGTTGCTGGAAAACAGTAGAAATGGAACACAGGAAAGAGAAGTAAGCCGGCCAGAGGAGTGTACGGCCGGCTAGGGAACAGCGCTTGACCAAGATAATGTTCAGCCCAAAGACCCACAAAATGGCTATTCTACCTCAACAGGGAGACAGCTACGCCTGATAGAGCACCAAGCAAGGCCAGTGTCATCGGGGTCAAGGTTGCCAGTCCTGGTAACAGCGGTATAGCTTCTTTATCAACCTCCACAACAAAAGAAACACGAAAAAAACGCTACTGACAAATGTAAATACCGATGAGGGGGGGGGGGGGGGTAAATCTTCGTAGAAGCTGATATTTCGCTATCGAGCCCAGAAAGACAAAAAATTAGAATCCTTTGCGAGGCAGGGAATGACTCTCTTGTGCCCGAGTGACGCATTCACCTGGCATGGGTCAAAAAGTCACAGGTGGGGGATCTTTACCGAAGTTATCCGAACCATATGCGTCCGATCTTGACTGTCATCTCGTACTCACAGCAGCCAGTAGATATTTACGATGTTGTCTTAGAGCTACATAAGGCCTTAGTAGTTTCGACCTGGGGCTCCATAAAGTATTTCGACACTGAATGTATCTTTAAGGTCGTTTAAATAAGGATGATACCCAAAGTATAGATAGTCTCCAAGATAGTTTCCAAATGTTGTGTCGGGACGTATACGATTACAACATTGACCAGGCATCCTATAGAAACCGCGCTGAATTCTGCTTTAACGACAATACAACAGATCCTATACATGTCCGATAACATAGTGCAATTGAGGTGTCATGTTGTTCAATGCTTAAAATCTGTGTAACTGACTTTGCCACTGATTTCTAATAGATACAAGCAATTCACCGGTCAGATTTTAATCGCCCGGATCCCAAGTATGCACATTTCGTTCAAGGGTAGTGCTTCCTTTCTAGGGATTGCTAAAATTAACTGCACGCGAGATTTGGTTTCCTGTCACATTTAAGGATAACGTGCTTGAATCTCTGACTACCATTTGTTCCGAACTAGGTCACCACCCGGAGAAAGTTCAGATTCAGTGCCATTTTCCTGACCTCAGCTGACCCTAACCGTCTATGGCGAGGCCATTTTACTGACATTCTTAGCGGGGATTCGATGAAAACTTTCCTCCTTGTCTAAAGAGAGGGTGTCCATGGGGGGGATCAAAACAACTCTAAAATTTAGTATGACCAGCAACGCTAGGTCTTTTGCAAAATGTTTTCGGAACCGGTTGATGGGGTGTCAAAACCTAACTCTAGTTTGTTATTCTTTTTTAAAAATAATTTTCTTTATTGAAAAGTAACAACATTTACATACATTGTGATATCTACATGAATAGCTTCATGACTACATTTCGACTACAAAAAATGACAGTGTTTTCCCATTGCGTTTACTATAGGTACAATGTTTCACGTAAAGAGTTATTCACAATGCTAAAATAGGTAAATATATAAAAGACTGCTTTGTCATAAGAAAAAAATGCCGAAATTCATAATTAGCCTCACTCGATTGCTATACAATATATGATTTAGGCTAGCTCTTATTGTTCTAGAAATTAGGAAGTTCATTCTATATTCATAATCTGCATATGTACTATGTTTAATACTTGTTTTAGTAATTAGGATGTTAAGTTTGTTTCTTCTTTTTTTTTGCCATACATTGTACCGTGTACGATCGAAGTTCTTCTATAAAACCTACACACACATATGATAAGGTTTCACTTAATATCAAAGCACACTGTGTGTATTCTATGGTCCTTCTTTGTGTGGAAATATATTAGACAGAACATTTGTGTCTTACTGCTTTTACCATTGAAACTATTTGACCAGCAGTAATTGACCCCACCTACCTCCATACAGTATGATATTTATATAACGCCAGTTCACCTTTATCCGCGGGGTAACCTATATCCGTTCCTTTTAAAACATTGTATTTTGGGGTATCAAGTCTACGAACAGTGGTGTTGAATTGTAATATTTTGATGATATTGCAATTTGAAACCAAAGTCCGTCAACTTAAAATTCCTGAATACACTGTTTGTAAAAACAACGGATATAGGTTACCCTCCGATAAAGCCATCATAAAGGTGAACTAGCGTCACAGAAGCTAGTGGACCAATCATTTCATAAGCACCCACAGTCACATATATTGCACCCTATATATGTCAAAACTATTATTTGCTATTCTTTCCAAAAATGCAAATCAGGCGTACTTTAACATCATTTCACATAATCTTTTTCTGTGTCGGGGTACAGTGGAAAAGATCATGAGGTTTTATATCCACAAGATTATCAAAGGAATATGTCAATAGTCTCATTCTTCAGTCCAAAGTTCCCACTCACTTAGACCCCGTTCATACCAATGGGGTTGATGTTTGCTGTTGGACGCGATTTTTTAATTACTGTAAATGTATCTAAGTTCGCGGGGATTTAATTTCGCGGTAGCGGGAAAAAGGAATTTTCGCGATGGATTTAAGTTCGCGGTAACACCATAGACTGCAATCTAATATCATAATAGAAAAAATTCGCGGTGAAGTGGTCACCGCGAAAACCGCGAAAATTAATCCACCGCGAACATTTCTGCATTTACAGTAGTCGCGGGCAATCGCATCATGGTAAAAAGCTTAAAGTATCTGTTATACGCGACTTATTTGATTCCGATTTGCAAGGCTTTAGTATGATCGGGGCCTCAGTCCCGTAGCTATAGCGTGTAGCCCCTTCCCGTTGGTCTGTATCATTCATCTTTGTCATTATGTACGTTTATCAAGGCATGACGGGCAACAAAGATTTCTGTAACAATGTCGGAGTTATACCCATGTCACATTATCCACGATCTTTGAGCGTATCGATGGAAGATCGGCCATATCTAAGATCGACAGAGGGCTGCGCGTATTTTTCACCTAAAAACCGTCCCTGTCACATATAAGCTATACTTTGTACCTTGTACAATTGTTGTGCAATAAAGTTACTATCGGGCGATTGCCGCAGAACCGTCGTCCGATCGATTTTCGCCAAATGTGACAGGGGGATAAGGTTCCTTCGGAGAACAAAGGAGTAAGTCTGAACAACAAGTTTGAATCTCAACTTACAACTCTAATCCTTGCCACGAGTTGCGGATGTCGGTTCCGTGTTTTGAGAGAGCCACGCCTGCCTATAAACTGTAGAAGGGCGTCATTATGAAATGGTCGGTTTATACAGCTTCTCATTTACCACTCAAGGTAGCTAATTAGTACTGAGGTGTTATATATAATTATATACGTATTTATGTATATCATGTAACGTTATAGAAAATACCGAATACCACACCCTAAATCATAAGTTGTCTGTTCTCTACATACATCATCTTACTACGTTTAGTGGTACACAGCTCTTGCTAGTAGTTCAGATCGAAGACTTCGCCGAAGACTTCCTACAAATACGCTGTACACACTAATTGCGGTACGTTCTAAAATGTAAAAAACGTGTAGACCTAGGTTTGGAGCTTGCAGTTATAAACACACATAGTGTGAGAAGACACATATCAAAGCAAGGCCAAGACACGAAAAGTTTCGCGTCTTACCCGCGGTTTTGTATGGAGTTTGATCCAAGTGTATGCGCCCGCCAACCCTTCTTTTACCTGTGAATTGAAATCCTACCGTTCGTGTGCAGTACTCCATGTACACTGTGTTATGGCGAGGTTGCTAAAACACTTTCCGCATGAACGATCATGTTAGAACAAATAGCTTTGAAAGGGCCCAACGGTTACGATAGCTTTGACATTTGACCAGGGTTATGTTACGTCATGGAAAAGTTCGAACTTGCTCAACGGGTCGGAGATGATGGGTATTGTTTTTGTCAGACGACATTTTGTTGGGACCAAAAATAGTATTCACGAATCCTGGAGAATAAAAGACTAGTAACTACAAGGGTAGGATTCAAGTACGCCTCGCGCCGTTTATATCTGTTTACACAGCGTGCCATTAGAATTGTTTACCACATGTGTACTGTGTGGGATCTTTTGTCTTCCACTGTCTTCGAAAATGCATGGAGTCGAACTCAATAACACAGGATCTAGAGTTAGCCTTTACTATTTTTAGACTAGAGTAGACACTTGTGTTTTTTACACTGTTTGAATCCCTCATGTTACCTGCAATTAGCCCACGGGCAAGAATTTGCAATAAACTTTACTATCATTTCCGTTGAAAGTTTACGAAAGTGGAGTTTTGAATATTAACAGAGTTATATTCCGTGCATACAGTGTACCTATACACGAAATTTGGACGTCTCAATGTTATGTTATCGAGTTGTAAGACTGATAAAGCATGCTGCCAATGGGATCCAATGTAATCAAAGCTCCTTGATGTAATGTATTATAACATTTGTCGAAAAATAAATGCCAAAAATTGGGATGACAATGATTTGCATATATTACAATAATTGGACTTAATTTTATTATCTGCTTTGTTATGTACGTATTCCTAGTAATTGGGGCAATAAATTTCCAACTGTCATTACAATTTCGCGTGTTTACAAGACAATCTAACATATTTGTAGCTACAAGACAACTTGATAATTACAATAGTCTTGTATTACCCTGGTTTCCACTAAGTTTCCTCTAAGAAACGGCAAAATTAGACCCATCAATGAAACGCAAAGTTTCAACCTAGTTCTGTTTGTTGAAAGTCAAACAAAATACTGAAGGGCAAAAAAGAACGAAGGGCGATGGAAAGAAGGTAACACCATAATCGCGTTATAAATTACGAGTGTATAAATTAGCATTTCAGTTGCTCCGGCTAGCTCGTAATTCATTTTGGGCTCGGGTACAAGTTGTATGATGTGCAAGGTATTGTATCTTCTACTAGATAACAAAACAAGTTCTATGAGGTAATCTACCTTATCAAAGACTATGCAGTAGGGGAAGAGAATGTTATTTACTAATTGGCTTACATCGACTTGAGTTGAGTCTCTACCGTTTGTTTTGTAAGTAATCCTAACATGTGAATACCCGCTTTCTACTAGGATGGCGCTCTCCCTGCGCTCTCTCTGCGACCTAAAATGTGACATATAGCTCAACGAATTGTATAAAATAGAAACAAATCTTTTTACACTTTGTGTGTTTTTGTCTTCTCAGTCACACTTGGACGTTTTGTATGATATACCCAGTGTGAAATCAAAGGTTACACATATCATATTTAGGTCGCAGTGAGAGCGCAGCACGATCGCCGTCTAGTGGAAAGGGGGCCTAAAGGTGGGGTCACACATGCGTATATATTCAAGTCCGTTTGAGGTGCGTATAACGCTCTTAGTCTCTACCAGGCTTCACAGGTCGCGGGAAAAATAGTACAAATTGGACAAATATAGATACATAACATGCCAGATGAGTTAGCTGACCGAGAAGTGTGGTTAGCGACCCAGCTTACTCGTCTGACATGTTACCTGTTTACGTTTGTCCAATTTCTATTATTTTTCCAACGACCTGTGGAGCCTGGTGGAGGCAAATACTTCCATGCGCGCCTCATACGGACTTAAATATATACGCAGGTGTGACCCCCCCTTAACAGTGCTTCCTTCAAGGCGCCTGCCACTTACAACTTCAAGTTCGTGAAACGCAAGCGGACAGACGCAAAATATGAGGCCAAAGGCAAACAAACGGCAGGAAGCTAGACAACACACTATATGGAGGGTTCCCTTGTTGTTAAGGGTTAACAGGCGAGGCACTTGGCAATGGAATTTCAAATACATGTACTAGTACTACAACTCTCTCTCTCTCTCTCTTTCTCTCTCTCACACACACACGCCATTCTCAACCCAACACAACTCTAGATGTTTACAACCCACGTACCTTTTCTAAGCTTCCACGCCTTGGACTGACACCAGAATGCGGGTGTCGAGGAATGCCTACACCTGGCGTGTGTCTCACACAAACACACAGAAACTCGGTCAGACCGGTTTGACGGTTGTCTGCCAGTGACCCACCCTTCAAACAGTATAAACCAATCAACTATGAATAACGAGGGTGTCACATTCGCAATCAATGGGAAACCTTAGAGTAGAGTAGTGTAGATTATGACGGCCAGGTATTAGACTTTGTTCAAGTTTAGGTCGCTGTTCAGTTGATTTTTATTGTTGGCCTTTGTGAATGGCACAGTGATTTATATTTGAATGCGCTACATGTACTGGGCGTGACACCATGTGTTTGTCAAATCTTGATTTGAATATGTTTAGAAAGTTAGATGCAGTGAGCACTTATTCCGCAAGGCGGATCCACCCACATGTTGTACGGTGTGTGATAGGGGCGGGTACGTACCGGTACATCAAATTCAGGTCCAGGTCCGGTTCAGGTCCAGAGGATCAGGTCCAACCTGATTGAATATATGGAATTATAAATGGACGATGCTCAAAACAATGATCCATTTCACTACAAAGTAATCTGTTTTATGTACATGTAGTATTCGACTCCCACTGGCGTTTTAAAATCCTACAAGGCTAAAGAACCTCTGTACTATTGACTGTAAGACTTGGTAATATGACCATAGATTCTACTCTACTTCGCTCTTGTTATTTTCCTAGACTAGTAAGCCCCAAAACGTGTGAATGCCTGAACATATAATTTGTTTATTTTCCAATAGGTCCACCGATATTTTTCAGGTCCGTTTTTTTCCGGACCGGTCCAATAAGAAAAATCGGTTTTGTACCGGTACACTGTACCGGTACCCACTTCTGGTATGTGAAGAAGTGTAGCCTTTTGCTGGGTCTTTCTGTATTTCTTTTTTATTTTCAGATGATGTCCTGTTAACGTTGCTGTTGTTTCCGTTGGCATTTGAACAAAGCATTTTGTGACATTCCTAACACCCATTCACTTATTTGTCACATTATCTATGAAGATTATCGTTAAGATATGGTCGATTTGTTGACATTTCTATTTAAAGCTAATTGAGTTGTTACTATTCACTGATTTGTAACATTGTCTATGGAGAGTTACGAATGGTTGTCTGTAATTACAATTTTGTCTGCAAACCTTGACCTGAAAGAGGCGTGTTGCTGTTGCGCCCCACGGTGATTCTGCCTACAACTGCAGGTTCAAGACTACAAGAAAACTCTACTTGAAACTCTTTCATATGGCCTATGATTTTTACTCATTAGTTTGCAAAATCATATCTAGTTGCTTGTCAATGAGTAACTGGTTTTTGGCAATCAAAGAGTGATATTCGACTTCAATTAGCTCTGGACAAAATGGACGAAGCCTCGGGTCACAATATCAAATTCGAAACTTCTTTTGGACTTCTATCTGAATAAAGGAGCGGTCAAATACGCCGTGCGTTTTGTTTCGTGAAAAGCCTTCAACGAAGCTTTGATAGACAAGGATTTTCCACTGGACAGCTGAAGTTTGTATCACTATACTCCCAAGATGTTTCGCAGTCAGAAACCTATCATACGTCGAAGGAATAGATAGATATGCTTAGTTTGGGGAGGTAAAATGCGGTGAAGTGAGAGGGTTGGGCTCCACATACCAATAACGTGTCCTAGACACAGTAAAGTAAACATATAAAATGAAAGTATCATTTACCAAGGAATCATGGAGTAGCCACATTAACTATACAAACCCTAATTTGCATAGTTGGTACCTGTAAATGTTCCCCCTTCCATTAAGTACAAATGTTACACGTTATTCAAAGTCCCATAATGGAAAAAAACAAACATTGGAAACATAGATAATAAAGTCCCAAAATTCCAGAGCAAGAAACTTGAGGGCCAAAATTGACTTTGACCTCCTCTTCCCAAAACCTATCCACATACAATGCACTCTCTAATCACAATTGATACAAAGGTTCTTAAGTTTCACTGACAACACACACACAAACAGACACATCCCTCTTGGTAAATGGCATGGCCCATGAATGACGGCCCACTCTGATGTAGCTTGACCCTTATGTAGCCAGGGGCAACAGAGACCTTCCTCTGGAGACTATCTATGCCCCTCTGGAGTCACTTATGTTAACGATTAAAACCAAGCAAATGTAGGGGAACCCCCCAATTAACACTAAAATCAACATTCTGTACCAGGGTCAAAGTCAATTAGGCCCAAATTCAAAACTGACCGTCTGGCCACCACACCACACCAATCTACCAAATACCTTTGCAATAGCACGCTGCGTATCGGAGATATATCGCCGGAAACGCATGCCCAAAACACGAACCTTAAAACAGGTATACTGCATTTCACGCAGGTTACAACACACTGCCCATACGGAATTTAGAAAAAAGTCTATAGGACTAATCTAGACTATAGCCTTAACGTTTAATGGCGGCAAAAGCTTACGAACGAGCTATTGTACCAAGATTTACCATCTACGAGGGGCATTCAATAAGTAATGCCCCTGACCCACTTCCAGTTGTCTGATCTAGATGAAATTTTGCATGTGTAATGAGTCATATCTCTATGGGTTATGTTGCAAAACACAGCTCTGAACTAATTGTGGTTACTGATTTACTGGTGTTTGAACTGATTCAGGTGTGAAATGGACCAGGTGTGAAATGGAGCAAGTTGAGTGTCGCGCAGTGATCCGGTTTTTGTATTTGAAAGGACGCACACCAAAGGGGACTTTTGATGAAATGAAAAAAAAACTTATGGTGATGATGCCATATCATATGACCTTGTAAAACGCTGGCATCGTGAATTTAAACATGGCTGGAAGTCTGTGTAAACAGCTCCCAGACCTGGTCGTCCCTCTTCTGCCATTGATGAGGCATCTGTCGGAGGACCAACCTGGGATGTCCTACAAGAATGGTGTCCAGAGCTACATCAAATGATGGGAGAAATGCAAAACTCTGGGTGGTTCCTATGAAGAGAAAGACTAATAACGTTAACTGTGCCAAGTTTCATTAATCTCCTGCTATGGGAAATGGGTCAGGGACATTACTTATTGAATGCCCCTCGTATCACCAAGAAATTACAACAGCGTAGATTGAAACTGACTGGCCATTGTGTTAGACACCCTGAAATCCCTGCACACCATCTTGTACTCTGGGAGCCTACTACTAAAGGAAAAACAGGTAAGGGAAGACCCAGGGTAGACAACCTACGTAGTGACACAAGTCTGTATGATACTAAAGAGCTACAAACTGAAAGGGCCATGGAGGACCAAGTGCACTGGAGGAAGATCTCAGGATTGGTTCGAGCGGGAGCTCGAACAAAGTAAGTACTTTTTCAAACTTGCTGTTCTGCGTATGTGGCACTCTTTAAGCAAGTTACTAGTATTAACTTGCGTTGAGTGCAGTACCAACATGATTAAGGCTACCAAGCGGGTTTGAATCATGAAATCTTACCTGTAAGTCAGGTCCCAGTAGTGTTGCACGGATGAGAGACTTGACGTTATGCAGGGCTGACAAATATTTGCTTCTAAATGTTCAGGAACGAATGTTTTAAATAAGTGGTACATAGAAGGGCCTTGTGAAACGTTGACACTCAAAACAAAAAGTGTTTACCTACAATTTCGGTATTTAGTCTGCCTATTCTTAACAATGGAAATCATGGCAGAAAGAGGCTGTCAAAATCATCTACCTGAGTTTTAGAACATGCAAAACGCATATTGTCATGGTTGTCCGGCCTCTGAAGAGTAATTTGACGACAAAAAAAAGGAAATAATTTACGGCGGTATTATATTATACGCCATCAAAACATAGGTGGTAACATTTTCACCCCTTTTCACTACCAGTAAACAACACCAAAACACCTAACTTCTAAGGCCTACTAAAACCACAAATATCAATAAAAATCTGTTTTTTTTAACACAATAGAGAAGCTACTAACCCTTACCTATAATATGCACCTCCAAAATACAAACATGTCTCAAGAAAAACATTTAGAACTACAGCCACTTTGGCCAAGGCTACCTAAGCATTCTGAAACTGGGTCATCTGCGCAAGTCCCGAAATTTGCCCTTAAGCAAAGGTAAAGTAAAGTAAAAGTTCCTCTAACCTTTTAAGACCGTAATGACAGTTTGTTGTTATCTACTGCGTCTAGGGCACAGTATTGGAAGGTGGAGCCCAACCCTCTTCTTCCACGCCTTCAGTGTGGGTAATGTTGCGAAACTGCCTTCCTCAAGGACATAGCGTCTAACCAGGAATGTGAAAAATGGAACCCGTATTAACATTCGACCCCGCGTGTCCGCTTATCTTGCCAATCGGTTGGCTGAGGTCATGTTGTTGTATTAGTTTAAGATGGGGTCGACATTTAACTTAAGGTTGTTTTCTACACTAGCCTCCGAATACCTGGCTGTTCTGAAATTTTATAGGAAAAGGCTGCCTGAGACGGTTGACATTCTAAGACGGCAAATACACGTGGTAAGGGTGGTAGGGGTAAACATTTTAACCCTCAAGCACCCGACCTTTTTTTGCGACTAAAATGACCGAGTGGGGTCCAAACGGACCCCAAAATGTTTTGTTCATAAAATCCCAGTACCATTTCTTATCGGTGATCATTGTATATACATTGCTTCGTCAATGTAAGAGGAAGATTTTGAGATGTTAAGGTGTTGCTAATTCCAACTCATTATCATAATTTATGCAAAAGTTCAGAAGGACCATGTTTTGCACTAAACCTATTCCGACCAGATAGGGGAATTTTGAGGCCCTCAGCAACATTTTTGTCGCATAACTCATGAACGGCTAGAGCTAAAGCTACGAAACTTGGTAATTTATCACAAAATATTGTTTGCAAAAGTTTTTGGTCAATAAAGTAAGTTTATAATTTTTGGGGGTTGCCATGGCAACCATATTATAACAGGCATATTTTTGCCAAAATTTGACAATTTCAATTTAAACAAGGTTTTCTTGGTAAACTACACCTGTTTTCTGACAACAATTAAATTCTATGAAATTCAATGTAGTTTTAATGACTTAAAATTTATAATTTATGCTAATTTCATGACGTCATTGGTCATAATCCAAAATGGCCGCCCTGATTAGGCAAATGACGTCATAATGTCGTCACATTACATGTTGATGACACAGAAATTTTTTTGATGATTTAGGTTAACATTATTGTCTGTAAGTCTGTAAGTTTGGTAGTCATACTGTAAGTGGTTCAGGAGTTAGTCAACAAAGTTTGTTTTAAAAACTGGGAATTTTTGCTGGGGTCCGTTTGGACCCCAGAGGGACTGAACACAAACTTTCTTTATAATTTCCACATTATTGTACCAATCTTTGCGAAAACTTGGGAGAAGGTATAAGACATGTTGACTGACAAAGTCACGGAAGGATTTTTTCTTCAGGTCACAAATGTTCAAATGGCACTTCAAAATGTACGCCTGGGGTCCAAATGGACCCCACTCGGGGGTTTTGTACATTAGTACAGTCACGTTTCTGTTCAGGACGCTTTCATGAGTGGTGTGTCTAGTTCGAGCTGACTCGAGCTCGATGTTGAATTGTCGTTCTGATTCCTCAATAATATACTGCAAAAGTGAAATGTTCGCAATAGGTTTATGTTCGCGATTTTGGCACCGCGAACTAAAAATATCTTATTAAAACCAACGCGAATATTTCCGCTTATGCAGGATAGCAGTTAAAACATTGCCTCCTTTTCCAATGGACCTTTGTGAGCAAAGCATTGTGAAGAGTTTATGTTATAAAGGCTGATACGACACGTTTTTGTTGTGTTGTAGGCTTTTAGAATATGCTACGGGAGAACCAGTGGCGCCGAATGACCTTGTAGGCTAGTGGACACTGCTTCCATTCCTTGCAGGGTTGTGGCCAGCACCCGTCCGTATGTCCTTTGACGGAATTTTGCAGCTGGGGACGGAAAAAACTTTGCCAGTAGTATAGTAGAGACACGCTGAGTCCCATTTTTCAGGCGGTGCAAGGTGGTGCAGGTCAAATGTCATCGTCTGCTGATATTATTTATTCAGGAGCAGGTTAGAGGTCAGATATAATTCATTCCGGCGGAGCAGGTCAGGGGTCAGATATTATGTATTCAGGCGGTGCAGGTCAGAGGTCATGTTATGACGGCAAAATCTAGGGGAATAGGTATTTCCTTAGATCTGAGCAGGGGTGAAATAGGGGTCAGGCCGCCCTTTTGATAGACCCTACCCCACCCTAAATGAACCTCCCCTCCCCAATCGTGAATGACATGCCCTTATTTGGCCTGGTTCTAAGTCTCTAAGGCAATCATCAGGTTAAATTTGCTGAGACCAGTCTTTAATGGATGCACTGAAAGCACAAACAACAGACGTCTTTCGTCAGTTATTATATCACAAAGCCCCAGACTTGGTTCCCGAACACCACCGACGTCCCAGTTCGGCAGTGTACGTAAAAGTAGTACAATGGGTGGATGCGATCTCGGCGGAAGAGGAATATGGAAAGATTATTGACAGCTTCATGGACAACGTACCCAATACGAGGGATGGGCTGAAAACGGTGCTCGAAAAAGTACTGCAAGAGGAACGATTAAACTGGGGTCGACTCGTTACCGCAATGTCTTTCGCCGTGGACGTATGTGTCACGGCGTGCACGAACAGTATGAAGGAAGTACCGACGCCATCTCCACCGAGTTAGCGACGTTGATTTGCGACTATGCGGGTAACTGGATGTTACGCCAACGTGGATGGGACGGATGGCTTGACTGTCGGCGGCACGGCAAATACTCGTCGGTTGTACAGTGTCTCTGTTGGCTTCTCACTGCACACGTTTGCATCATCGTGACGTAAATTTTGCAATGAACACGCCCGAGCATGCCCAAGCATGTTAAAACACGCCCACGCACGGTACGCTGGTTGGCCAATGCTAGGTGCAAGGCATGGAGTAGCTATACGTGTTGCTCCGGAGTAAAATAAACTGCTCCGGAGTAAAATAAACTGCTCCGGAGTAAAAGAAAACTGCTCCGGAGTAAGATAAACTGCTTCGGAGTAAAAGAAAACTGCGCCGGAGTATGCTCCGGAGTAAGTGAGTAAGTATATCTGTTGTAAGTAAGTATATTTGTCATGTACCTACGAACATATCCCATCTATATATACATGCAGTAAAACATTGCTTTGGAGTAACTATATGTGTTGCGCCGGAGTAAAAACACTGCTCCGGAGTAAAAATACTGTAAATACAGTAAATGAGTAAGTATATTTGTTGTAATAAGTTAGTATATTTATCATGTACGTACGAACATATACCATCTATATGTACATGCAGTAAATCATTGCTTTGTAGTAGCTATACGTGTTGCTCCGGAGTAAAATAAACTGCTCCGGAGTAAAATAAACTGCTCCGGAGTATGCTCCGGAGTAAATGAGTAAGTACATTTGTTATAGGTAAGCATATTTGTCATGTACGTACGGACATATGCCATCTATATGTACATGCAGTGCATCATTGCTTTGGAGTAGCTACACGTGTTGCTCCGGAGTAAAATAAACTGCTCCGGAGTAAAATAAACTGCTCCGGAGTAAAATAAACTGCTCCGGAGTATGCTCCGGAGTAAATGAGTAAGTATATTTGTTATAGGTAAGCATAGTTGTCATGTACGTACGGACGTATGCCATCTATATGTACATGCAGGAAATCATTGCTTTGGAGTAGCCTTGTACGTGTCTGTTATGTAGGCATATATCAACACAACACAAAAGACACTTGTGTAGGGTGATCCTGTTTATTTCTTAACACGTTACTATCACTTGACGGCGATCAAAATTGTATTAAGGAATTCATAACCAACACACATGTCGTCCTATGTGTCAAACATGGTATCACATTAGGAAAGAAAAATTGTACTGCAAGCAATATGGCGACCTCACATTACTTCAGGACGAGGTAACCATATTTTTTCATCAATGTCTGTTCTGGGACCCAGTTCTTGCTGTGTACAATCTCATTACTGTAACGAGGCAACGCAGCGAACTCTATTAGATAAAACTTTTTGCCAGCGCGCCTCGTCTGTTTGATGACACGTTGAGGAACATCGCCTGGCTGGTGAGGTAGTGCGATGGACCAGTCTCGATAGAGTGTCCACTCCTCCTCGTCACCGCTGTGGTAGCCGCTGTCGTAGCCGGTACGGTCACTTTCATCAGATGAAACCGTCCCTGAGGACACATCTGTCCCTGTATCACTCTCGGAACCACTTTGGTCGCTGTCGGTTTCTTCTGTGGAGTCTCCCTGCTCGGAGCCCATCACAGATTCGGCGTCTGAGACGCTTTCTTCATCTTGTGACACCATCGAATTCCCATCTTCGGAACCAACCGTGTCCGTATGGTGTTCAGAGGACACGTCGGAGTCGTCGAAAACATCGCGCTCCCGGTAAGAGCCCGGCTCGGCATCAACGACGACTTCTCCCGAGGCACCATCTGACTCGTCTCG
>NC_049981.1:5125496-5126055 GCF_000003815.2 Branchiostoma floridae
TCGAAGGTAATGAAGAATGGAATCATAATTTCATAATTTTTTTTCAACGTTAGGTCTTTTGATATGTGCGATCACTACAATGTTAAATTTTTGCAGTGAGGAAGATGATGATCATAGGTTCTAGGGATGTGTTGGGCAGAAGATGATAGTAATACATAGAACCTTGACTTCGGGCCCGTGACAAAACCTACAAAAGTTTTTTCGGACATGGCGACCAAAATGGCTTGGAGTATCAAGCTGTTCTTCATTCCTCTCTTTTTATTCCATTTTCAGGTGATCCGTGGCAACAGTATCATCATGTTGGAAGCCTTAGAGAGAGTCGTTTGACCACACCATGGGAGTATTGTGTAAAGGTTTCTGCATTGAAGGGGGCCCTGCCTGGACCAGTTTAATTAGCGCACTTCAGTTATGTTACTAAATTAATGTCTTAGTTAGGTCATGTGTGTGGTGTTTGCCACTAACATTCCACTGTGACCATACATGTGTCCTGAAAAGAACGACTTATGACTGAAGGTCAAGTTTGTAAAACGTAATACAGGTTATACGTAATACACTGGAA
>NC_049981.1:5127804-5148586 GCF_000003815.2 Branchiostoma floridae
CGAAATATCAAACCCGAAAATTCCGCTGCAGCACCATAACAGGTCACTTGGGGGCCCAAAATCTAACCGTTTCCAGGTCTTATCAACAATCAATCCAGGTGTCCTCAAGTTATGCTGGTCTTCTACAAACATACATACATACATACATACATACAAACGCTACCCTAAACATAACCTTGGCAAAGGTAAAAAGTCGCTTTCACAAGGGCTATCTACCACATGAAAATAACAACCACAGCATATCCAGAACACGAGATGAAGCTCCGCTGCAGTACCTTAGCAAACCGCTAGGGGTCCCATTATCGAACTTTACGTTCCTTTTCCTGACCCCTACCCACATACCAAACATCATCAGGATCCATCCAAGGCTTCTCGAGTGTTTGGCTTCTCACATTACTCGCACATCAAAGTATTTTATTAACAGTCGGCTCCTAATCTTCCTGACCCAGAACGATATATTTTTAGTCCGAAAAGAGCCCAAAGTCCCAATTTTAAACATTCCGCAGTTGTGTATGCCAAAGTGTGAATGAAGTCCCGTTTACTTTAAAGCATGTATACTATGTCAGATTTCAGATTTTTCTATGTCTATGTCAGAGAGGCCGGTGAAGGATTCTCTCCAAGCAGAGGTTAGGCTCCGGCTGTTTTTTTGGCGACGCCTCAGGGGCGGAGGCATTCTACAGTATTACGATCGCTTTGAAAATATTCCAAAAATTGCACGAATGCATCCCCTAGGGAATTGGTTTTGAGGTAGCCTTCGGCTGTTTGGAACAGAAAAGGCCCTTGATTCTTCGAATATGAAAGATACAATGTACCATTCAGTTGAATAATTGGCTTTTTTTCAGCACTGTTTCTGGCCAATGAGAATAATGTGTTATTACTACAGCTTTTAATATGTTGTTGTTGACAGGAAAGAACTAGGAATTCTATATTGATGTTTTGATGCTTCAAATACTTTTTGTTTCACTTGTAAACACAATTATATTTTTGATTTTCAAAAATCTGCCTTGCTCATTTTCAAGATGTTTGTACAAAGCAGCTAAGGCCATGACTGCAGACATTGAGAGAAACCAACGATCTACGCATTTGCCAAATACCTTTATTTCATCAATATACACATCAAATATACACACACAAAATATTCAGGTTATAAAAACTTGTAGAACAGGACATTTTTGTTTTATAACTAAAGATATTCTTCTATAAGAGTGAATCTATTCCTGACAATACATCCAAGAAGAAACTTTCTGTTTGTAATTCTGTTAGTCTTAATTTTAAAACAAGTTTACCAGTTCCACAGAATCAGTCCTGGAACTGATTGGCAGGCCTGACTACATATACATTGATTCCCGTTTTGTTGAGGTGATAGACTAGTTGAGCCTGGGTTTCATTTTAAAGCTGCTGTTGCTAGTCATCTGACTGCCGTCCAAGTTCACCTCTTTCTTGTGACTGTTGTCGTTGTCGTCATGTAGAGCTGAAAGACACAATATAGAACAGGTTAGTTATACCTTAACACATCTTGGCAAACATATCTGATCACATACTCCCATGAAAACCCTGTCGAAATGGCATTCAATACTGGCATGGCTCAAAAGCATAAGAAGTGATGTGTTTAAGGTGAAAAATGGTTTGGGCCCGACTCGCCGAGCCTCAGTTTTTTTGTATACCTACGCGTTGAAAGGGATTCGCCCCTAGCCCTTGACCCAGATTCACCGCCCATGCGTTTTATGTGAACCGTGTTGCTATGCCTCGTGCGACGGGTTATTGTAAAAGTCTCAGCGTTACAGTTTTTTTTTTTAATTTTTAGCTTGATTAATCCTAAGTGTATTCTCTTTCCGACAATATCAGTAATTTTCATGACTAAACTGTATGTGATGGGTTTATTTTCACATCAAAATTCCTTTTTTTACGTGAAAAAATCTTTTCTCCCCAAAAAAGTACGAAAAGTAGAGAGGGTGAAGAAACTGAAACCCGGAATGCTCCGGTAACCGACTATACATTTTATCTGCGTTGATGTCAGTCACCCTCAGCTGGTCCTTAAATATAGGAACCCCCGAAAACGGTACTCTGCTACCTCAAAGGACCGTTTTCCCACCTACCACCCAACCCGCTGTTTACGGCTTTGGATACTGAAACTTTATGAGCGATAAATACAACGGATAACAGACTTCATTAGCCACACCAACTGTTTGAACAGCCTCCGCCTGTGTAACCTCTCTTCGTGGCAAAGCCGTAGGGTCTTGTTGAGTCATCCTTCTATCACCAGTCTGAAGTTGTAACTCCTTGTGAGAAAAAGAGACAGATGTTGAATTACTCCAAACTTTGGACAGCTTAACCCTGTTAGTTGAAGTTTACATTAACCATTTGAGTTAATTATGTTTATTCTATGATAAGTGTAAATATGTATTAATGTGTTGGTACACAATATCAACAACGCTGCCTGTGTTTGCCCTGTATTACTTTGTCTGCAATTTCTAACTGAATTTTAAAAACTATACATCCGGAGCGAGCTCTGGTCTTCAAGCGCATGCTTGGGGTGGGGTGAGGCTGATATCGTTATTTGCATTCCAACAAAGTCAGATCCAATATTATACCAAATACAATGAAATTGAATGAGACGTAACTCGTGAAAAAGGTGACGAATTATCTCTAATTTAGTTCCTTAGAATCCGTTTGAATTCAATGCCCACCACAATGATCATCGCATTGATTCCAAACTCTACACTAACAAATATTTTTTTAGAAAGCGATCACCCCGCAGCATGCTCATAAATCTCCAGAGCTAATTGGGGTGCCTCGCAGTCAGGTCCCAGCTGTGCTGCAGGTAGTGGTGGTGAGGTTGGGCTACATCTGCACCCCACATGACCATGCGCGTGCTGACAGAGAACAAAGGAAATTTTCCGTTCCGAAAGCTACATAGAACAAAGAAAATTTTTGTGCCCTTGAGTTTGACTTGGCTAAAAGAAATTTCCTGACCCTATAGCCTCTGTGTCATCCATAGTTACCTGTCAGTGAGCTCCCATACTTGCTCCCTCAATAATAATGTGTTTAAAGGGGACAGTATCAGAGCTGCGGGAAACTAACTAGGACACACCCAGTCTAGTTCCCGGGGCATTGGGTTAGAGATATCCATGTAATAAAATACTTCGGACGGTCACAGAAAACACAATGTACATCGAGATCACTCACCTTTTGTGTTGTTTTGTCCATTGGGCCTCAGCACGTCTGTCTCTTTGTCTTCCTGCATCTACTTCCGAAGTAGGAGAAATACGGTGGATAACTGAGAGCCATTTTCCAACACGTCCACTCACCCCCACTCCAGTTTTCTCAATGATGGTCAAAATGATGAGATCCCCGGAATGGTCAGCTGATATCCTGAGAATGTGCCCGATTGGTCGACCGCCAATACACTATGTGGAGGTCCGCCTCTTGTAATTAATCTTTTTCTATCTCTTGCTCCGCCCCGTTGGAAGGTCTCCGCCTCCTGTGACGGGACTAGCATCCACCTCCTGTAGGTGGGGCTGTCTCCCATAAATCTATAGTTGTCTAGTTCCAGATGGAGAGACTATTGTGTTTAGCATTGCCACTGACGTTCATAAAGGGGACCTTCTTGCTCTGTTTTAATTCACTGACAGTTGTTCTATCTCAAACACTGAAGGCTTTACAGTATGCGGTCCTCATAGCCGTCACTACCATGTCAAAGTCCTTGCTGACATTGATTTGCAGACGACACAGCCCTTCTCGAAAACTCCTTTTCGCACAAATTCTGCTAAACAAAGTATGAGAAGCATGTCAAGTCATCAGTCTTTATTCAAACCCGTATTGAACAAACTACATGCATCTGAGCCCTTCATCTCCGCAGCAAATTGCATTTGACAGGTCTGAAATTGAGCGTGTAGTTAAACTTCTGGCTTCAACAGTCTAGTTTCTTTTCTGATACTTGTGTGGAGTACAGGGTTGTCGTTATTTCATTTTCCTACAAAAAATATGGAAGCATCTATCAAGTAGCAAACAGAAGCCTGTTAAAACCTGCTCTACTTTACAGTTCTACATGTAGGTCATTGGGCATGGGTGCAGTCATTAGTAAGAAACAATACCTACACAACAATGCTACGAATAGTGTATCGTGAAGATGGTGAACTGCCCTCGCCTCCACAATCAGTACATGCAGACCAACTATACTGCGTCTAAATGCAGTATGACAGACCAAGGAAATACCAGGAGAGTTCTTTTTGTACCAATTCGATGCCATGTTCTTTGTTCAAAGGGAAGTTCAATGTTTTAAATGATGCTTAGACAGTTTTTGGGTGCATACAAGAAAAAAACACAGAAATGAAATTAGTCTCATTACACTGCAGAAACCTCAGCCATTGTTGTATCATTTATATTGGTTGAGATTAATGGACTACTAATGGGAACTTCTTTATCGGGGAAACTTTTTTCGAATGCTCATCCTGCTGTTCTCAAATGATGTTTGTGGTATTAGATTTTTTTTCTCAGTCTCAAACTGCCACTGCCAATGGACTGGTCACCAAATGACCTGGTAACTTAGGTCTCTATTATGGGTGGTTGTAAGACCCTAATGAGAACACACTGGCTTTGTGCGGGACAAACATTCAATAACATGGAAGTAAAGGGGGTGTTTAACGAAATAAAATTGATTTAAAACCAAAACACAACCATCACGCCTAAACACTATCAAAACGTTTATGAAAAAGGGATAATGTCCCATGAACTCCCAGTTCTAAGCTTGCCAGTGGGTACCTGTTTAAACACTGTTCCCTGAGCTCGGGTTTCAGTTGTACAGGTCACAGGTGGCGGTAGTCTACTAGTAATGTTTTCACAGGTGTCCCCACCAGCACTGTACACTCGAATGGGCAGTGATTAATTTGCTACAGATGTTCTGGTTTGGCGGTCTGTCCATTGGGACGTTTAATTGGGGTTTACCATTGTCAATCGACCTGGAGGCAATTAATTCCACTTCGTCATGGAATATTCTAGATATAATAAGATGCGTCGTAAGTTATTCACATTTCTCGAATCAAGTAGATCAGATTTCAACAAACTAGATGCTACAAACAGATTTGAATATAAACTTCGCACAAAAAGTTTGGAATATCGACTTTGGTAGATCATATTTCCGTTGTTTCTGAATTAATTTCAATGTATTATATATCAATAGAAAGCGTGTGTAATTTCCTTTTCAATGGTATCATCAATCTATAACACTAGTTCTACACTGAATCGACGATAAGTTTGGCCGCATTCCTTTTCCATGTAATTTTTCGTATAGTTATTACCTAACATCCAAGGTTATTCTTAGTGCATTTGATTATAGTGTATTTGACCTTTTGGTTGTTGGTGGCCAAATCAAAGCATGGATGCACCAAGGAGAATACCAAGCTGACAGTTGCACAGATAAAGTGGTGGTGGAGGAACAGTATAGCGGGGCGGTACATGTTGTATAACCGCTAGAGGCAAAACAAGGTTTATCATCATTCAAGGCAACCTAAATGCGGTAGGATATAGAGACACCGTTCTCCATATGCATTCAATCGCAATGTTTTACCTCTTAAATTTGGTTCTAAATGCCGTTCTGCAACATTACAACGCCCGTCCGCACAGAAAAAGGACCACTGCAACCTACTTTCAGGATGTAGGAGTATTGAGTTTTAGGATTGAACAGCCAATAGTTAACACAGTTTACGCCACCGATTGAACACCTTTTTGGTCCAATTGTTTGTTTTGATAAAGGGTATCAGTGGCTTAGATTAACAAGCCTTTTTATTCAACTTGCCTTCATATGCATGCACAAGTCAATACCGACAGACGAAAATGAGCTGAATGGAGTGTTTGACTTTAGTAGTGTAATTTTAGGCCTGGTGCTCGTTCCGGATTTTTAAGACATTCTAAATCTGTTGCTGTTTCCGGTTTGTTCCGAATTTAGCCAATCAAAACTCAGACTTGGAAACGACGTCATCAATACTGCACAAAATCCTCTGGTACATAGCATCTTTGGACCCGTCATTCTGATTGTGTCTGGCGCTTGCGGAGTCAATATATACTTTTAATTCATTTTGCCATGTCTGCGTTCATTTTATTACATACTATACGATACATTATGGCAATATATAATTAACTGTGAATACTGAAGGTTTAGAATGTACAACGTTAACAATTGCACCTTCACAATCCGACAATTACCGTGATATCTACATGCAGACGCAAAACGTCCACTATAATCATGTATTCCCAGCAACATGCACACTTGACGTTTCCAGCTTTTTGCGTTCATTTTTTACATAGTATACAATACATATGACAATATAAACTTCACTGTAAATACTCAAGGTATAGAATGTACAACAATTGCACAATGGGGTGTGTTTTTACTCGGACCTTCACAGTTCGATAATTACCGTGATCTACAGCCGCAAAACGTCCACTCAAACATTATAATTATGTCTTCCCGGCAACATGCCAAAAGTCTACATTTCTCAAGGATACGTGACAGGTGAACCTATGAGAGCCCAGCACTCACAACGCTTACTATCACGTCCGTCCTAAATCACACTCAATCTATAAGGCATACATAATAGTAATTATTGGTTTAATGTTACTACAATATTTGACCACGGCGAAGACTTTCCATTTTGCGAAAATGCTGCCTATCTAGTATTGAGTTTATTTTGTACACGACTTGTCATGGCTTCCAGGAAGAATAGTGGTACAGTATCACTAATGGAGATCCTAATAAAGCAAACAAAGAAACCAACAATTATTCCATCGTACCTTTCGTCGCCTGTGTTTTTTTAAACACCATGCTTGTTAACGGTTTTTTTAGTTCGTTTTCATCGGGCTTTCTATTTTGTCATTTTTCTTGAAGTACGCCAGCCGGTTAGGTTTTGACACAGCAAGATATATAAAAAAGATAGAAAGCCCGATAAAAACGACTAAAAAAAACGTTAAAAAAACAGCCGGAGCCTAACCTCTGCTTGGAGAGTAGGTGAAGGAAACTAACCAGGCCTGGTTGAAACACGATGTAATTAGTCATTAGTGCCCTTAGCTGTGTTTACTGACCCTTTACTTTAAAGACCGCGCCTTATTTTGGTTATCAGGGCGTTCAACCATTGCCCTACAACCCCTGAGTGACAGACAACTTCTGCCTTTTGGTGTCTGAAATGATTCCCTTTGACAGCTTTTCGACATACATTGAAGACCAGAGACTAGAAATGACCAGAAAAGAGACCAGAGAAGTCAACGCTAGTCCTCAGCGTCTACAGGCCGTCGCGACATGGTTAGTGTTTAGATTCTTCGCCCAGTTTTCACTCAAGGTGACATGGGGAGGGGTGTGTTTTGGCTATATATACGCATAAACTCACATGACTGGTTACCCTTATTTCTTCTAATCAAAACCTTCCCCGCTCTTCAGTGTTATCTTTTGTTGTCGTCACGTCCTTCTTACTGTCACAGGTGTCACGTCAACTATGTACCGCCTGCCAAATAAGTGCCCGAGCACTGTTTTGAGGATTCCAGTATACGTAAAAATAGACAAGAAGAGCGTTATGGTTCATAAGCACTTTCAAGTTAACATGCGAGTTTACTATTACAGAGGTTAATGCCCCAGGGACATAAGTAAAACACGTCGAAGTCCGGACAATGATTCACGTGCTTTTTTAACCTCCTTGTGCAAACCTAGACAATGATTGAGACGAGACCTGTTTACAAACCAGGGGCAATCACCTTTGACATATGCGTAGGTGTGGACGTACGTGCTAGTGCCTTCACCTTGTGCGTCGGGCGTGGCGTAACTGGTAGAGTGTTCGGGTTAGAATCTATAGGTCTATGAGTTCGATCCCCGCCGTGCCCACGACGTTATGCCCTTGGGCACTTTACACGACCTTCCTCACTTCACCCAGGTGTAAAAATGGGTACCTTGGTCGGGGAGGTAAAGACTACCTTTACCCTCTGTCTGTACCGTGTGTATATGTGGCACTGTTAATATAAGTTACATAACTTGAGTGCAGAGCGACATTGTCTTCGTCTGGCCAAAAAGCAAATAGAAAAAAAAGAAACTTGTGATGCGCTTCATGATTTTAGTAGTCGTTCGGGCGGATTTCGGAAGTAGGTGATTTGTGCAGATGAACCGTAACTCGTAGTAATGTCTATTCTTTGTCCAATGTTTCCAAATAAGTTTGCATCTACCGATTCAAAAGAATAGACCCCTGAACGCTGTAACAGCAAGTGTTCTCTGTGAATCACTCGTGTTTGTTCTTTTTTCAAGGAACGCTATGGAACTGTCCGCTCGTTTTTTTGTCATGCTTCATTTGCAGAATACTTTTACCTGTTATCGGGAAAAATTAGCCTGTTACTTTGATGCAGACTGTACTAGTAGGGGAGACTCAAGTGAACGACAATAGGTCTACCGTGGCCGACATCAACAATGTGCAACACACCTATTCTGCTCAACACACCTATTTTCTGCTTAACTGACATTTTTGAGCTGCACAATTCGTTTTTTTCTGTGCAACACATTTACTTTTTTTCTGTGCAACATGCTTACTTTTTTCTGTGCAACACACTTTTTTCTGTGCAACACTTTTTTCTGCGCGACACACTGTGTGTTGTACAGGAAAAGTGTGTTACACAGAAAAAAGTAAGTGTGCAGCGCAAAGGAGTCGAGCAGAAGATAGTTGAGCAGAAGATAGTTGTGTTGCACATTGTTGCTATCGGCCACGGTAATAGGTCACCCTGGCATCACAGACCTAAGTATCTATCAGGCTCGCACTGCGCTAAAGAGATGGAGAAAAAGTTGCAAGCATGCCGTCCTTCGTAGAATATCTGATCTTGTTTTCCCATGGTTTACGTTGCGCTTTTAACATTAACAAATCTGCCAACACTGGGTAGCGATAGATGCACTTAACATGATCTAACTCTGAATTGCTTACCTTTATTTTCACATTTAGATGAGGGAAAACACCAGTATTAAAGATGGCGCACCATTGCCAGCAGTGTGACTATTTCACATCGCGGAGAAGTAATCTGAAGATTCACGTCATGGCGAAACACACAGCTGTAAAGCCGTACCAGTGTGGGCACTGCGACTACTCAACAGTGGCGAAGAACAGGCTTGCCGAGCACATCACGGCAACACACGGTGGTGTGAAGCCACACAAGTGTAACCTTTGCGACTATTCTGCAGCACGGAAGTCTAATTTGCACCGACATCTTGCCACACACACCGGTGCGAAACCTTACAAGTGTGACGTTTGCGACTTTGCCACGTTGCACAAGTCTTACCTGAAGGATCACTTGGCAAGTCACACCGGTGAGAAACCTCACAGATGTGAAGTTTGTGATTTTGCCACGGCACACAAGTCTTCTTTGGCCGATCACATGGCAATACACACTGGCGACAAACCGTACAAGTGCAAATCGTGTGATTTTTCTACAGCACGAAAGTCCTCTTTGATGCGACACCTGGCGGTACATACCGGTATCAAACCGTACAAATGTGATATTTGTGGACACGCTACGCTACGGCTGTCTACTTGGAAACTACACATGTCAACTCACACTGGCGAGAAACCTTACAAATGTGACGTGTGCGATTATTCGTCAGCAAAGATGTCTAATTTGAAGTTACACTTGGCAACGCACACTGGTGAAAAGCCTTTCAAATGTGAAGTTTGTGAATACTCCACATCGCGAAAGTCTTCTTTGAAGTCGCACATGGCGACTCACACTAGTGACAAACCGTTCAAATGTGACTCTTGTGGGTATTCAGCGTCTCTAATGTCTACTTTGAAGCGACACATGGCAACCCACACCGGCGAGAAGCCTTACAAATGTGAAGCTTGCGGATATTCTACAACAAAGATGTCTAATTTGAAGCAACACATGACCTGCCATAGTGGCGAAAAGCCTTACAAATGTGAAGTCTGCGGTTTTGCGACTGCTCAAAAATCAAACTTAAAGCGACACATGGCAACTCACACCGGTGAAAAACCGTACAGATGCGACATTTGTGGGTACTCCGCGGCACAAATTGCTACCTTGAAACAACACATAAATGCCCATAGTGGTCAGAAGCCTTACCGATGTTATGCTTGTGATTTTGCTACAGCACACCCATCGTCTTTGAAGAAACACATGGCAAATCACACTCACCGGAATCCAGAAAACTATGACGCTGGTTTACAGAAAGGAATCCCTGTCCTGTACAAATGCAACTCTATGGAACTCTCTTCTATCTAAACTGAAAACAATATTTTCTGTCGGGTTCTTTATGCGCCAGAACAAGGAATATCTAATCACTTACACTGTTTACTTTGTTTTATAATTATAAATGTTTTGCTAATTCAATTATCTACTTTACAAACTTCATTTGCTGCGTATATTTTGCTTGTATTATGTATTGCATTATATCGTCGTATCATATTGAAGTACTTTTATCATTAGGCATTGTAACAATAATTGTAACAATATTCTATCATTGATGTACTTATGACATGTTAATTTGCACCTTTTCTTTTCAGTTTGCTACTTCATCAATCTATGTCTAAAGGCGATATGTTGTCCCTGGACAAATGGACCAGAATGAAAAAAAAGAAGTGCTATCCGGAGCTCGCCGATATCTATTTTGAAGTAATACATAGTCACATATAGTTATTATTTCTTTTCAATTTTTTGCGTATCCTTATACCGTATTGCGACATTTGAGCCCTTAGGTGGTGGATGTTTATTCGTAATTTCAGTCTCCAAACTCAAACTCAAACTCATTAAATTTAGTTGCAATAGTGAACCCTGCTGCTAGGAGGCGTGAACATCATCGTTTCGTCCCTGTAATAAGCTATATTTGTACCACGAAAATAACTCGAAAGAATCCCATTTAGTAAATGTGAGATAAAGACACTTAATAATTTTGCAAAGGTAACGGGAATATTGAAATGGAACACGCTGTGGTCAATTATGACCCGATATTTCTATCAATATTAAAGTATGCTCACTTTTGTTGACAATTGCATGAGTATCCATAGCTCAATTATTATCAGTAATAGCGAAATAGATTTTTAGAGAGACTGGTCTTGATACAGTTTGCATTATCATACATAGCTGTATTACTTTATCAAGTACTCTAGAATACAACTTGTACGTTGCGACTCGTTGAAAACCTTTTTTCAATGGAAGAGGAAGAAAAGTTTTTATATAAATCCACAAACAAAGCTGCACTTATCTTCAAACAGCAAATACAGTGCCCCCTTGCAAAGTAGGAGAGAACAGCAGTTCTTTAGGGGCAGCAAACGTAAAATATGGAACGAACTGCATGACCTAGAAACGAACCTTTGTTTATTTTGTTACTCTTTGACGGAAGGTAACCCCCGACGACAGATTATTGTAGTTGTCGGATGTGATGAGTGTTCGCATCTGTTTCACTATTTTCGCTTTGCCGCATTCGTATGTAGTTTGGCATGTCGTCTGCACGTAGTTTCACAATGATCCACGTTTTTTTGTCGTGGTAGCTGTATGTATATTCCATGTGCATGTAATACTTAAGGGTTAATGACCCTCCACGATGTGTATATAGTGTCATAACACCTGGTCCTTTGCTATAATCACCGAATAAAACCACCAAATGAGCGATGCTTCTATACACTGTACCGCGCGGCGTACGGAAATCATCGGGCTTTCAGCTTCATGTGTCCGCCGACTGGCACTGCTGACATGGCATTTACATATGAGCAATTGCAGGGAAAGTGTACAGAAGAAAACAGACCGCTGTACACAGTATTTACAATACTAAGTAAGCTTTTGACACTGTCAGCAGGGAAGGATTATGGGAAGAAGTTACTTCGAAAAACGGGATGCCCAGTCAAACATGTCACGTGATCACCATTATTCAGTCACTTCAAGGTGGCATGAAAGGTCGAGTATTCGACAAGGGCAAGTTCTCTGATCCATTCGACATAACAAATCAAATAACACCAAACAAGGCTGTGTGTTAGCCCCTACACTGTTTGCCATTGCGTTTGCTCTCATGTTGCAGTACGCTTTCCATGATCAGGACCTCGGTGTTTATTTACGAGTAAAGGTGCACTCTCACTTCACTTGCGTCAAGCTTGCGTCACTGCGGGCTTCGTTCACTGCGTCACTGTTTTGCTATTTGCTCCAATTTGTTATAATTTAGATGTTGCGTAAAACGCAACGTACGTATAAATTGGAAGACAACAAAATACACAAAAAGTAAGAAAGTCCGTTCTTTATCTGTGAAATTCGTTGAGTATCTTTCGAACCCCGCAGTGACGCAAGTGCAGTGAGGGTGCTCCTTAAGATACAGCAGTGGTTTCTTCAAGCGGAGACAACTCTCAGCCCGGACTAAGGAGACTTAGATGTTGATACAAGACTTACTGTTTGCTGATGACTGTACTCTCTCTGCCCACAGCCTCAGTGACATTCAAACCTTAGCTGACAGATTCTCAACAGAGAAGTTTGTCCTCACAGTCAGCATGAAGATAACTGAGGTCATGTATCAACCATGTCCCGGCGAAGTCCACTTTGAGTCTGTGACCCTGTAGTTAGGCCACAGCAAGTACATTTTATGGATGACATCCTATGCAGAATGCAAAAATAATGAGATAGCGCGAAAAAAAAGATGGTTAAAAAACAAGATCAAGACAAGATTTGAACTGACAAAACGTGGCATCACAGCTAATAATGGATTCATCCCTGTATTAAAGAAATGTAGTGTAGTAAAAGTGATACTAGTGTGGTACGCTGGTATCACTTGCCAAGTTATATATATTCATGCCTTCCATATTGGTTGCACTTTTACAACTATCCAACAAGTTTCACTTCCGCAACTATAGTCATGGCTACCTCCCTAGTGTCACTTATATAAGTATGATTAGGCTACAACACAACATGTTTGTCCATTTTGGTCAGTCTGAACACCCCAAAAAGGAAAAAAAAATCTTTTTTTTTCTCTCTCTGAAATCAGGCGAAAATTAATGAGCGTGCTGATGTCAGCCATAAAATTTACTTGCTGTGGCCTTACAATCGAAGGCGAGGTTCTCGCCTCAACCAAAGAGCTTCTGTTACTTGAGTAGTGCAATGTCTCAACCTGGTTCCCTTGATGTTCAAATTACCGACCGGGTATCTAAAGACATCGTAGCTTTGGTCGCCTGACACATCTGCTGTGGAAGAGCCATGGCGTAAAGCTGGCCACAAAGATAAGTGTGTACAGATCGGTAGTGCCAACTTCCCTCTAGTATGGTTGTGAATCTTGGACACAATACAGGAAACACAGGAAGCTTTATTGACACGACAAAAAGTACAGTTACCTTCGTATGGTCAACTATAAACTACAACAAAAAAGAGAGAAAGAATACAGGATACATCTTACAATTCTACTAATTAAACAATATAGGATAATAACAGTACAATCAGGTGGGGCTAATCTTGAGTGTCACAATCTTTTCTAATCATAAAGCAATATTTTATGTATTTACCTATCTAAGCATTATGACAGCTGTCCAATCTAAAGATATAGTCAAATCTACTTCTTGTATTTAGTATCTTGAAATCTGTAGTATTTAGACATAGGAGTGTGAATAACTTATTGCGTAACATATCATACATAGGGCACTCCATAACAAAGTGAAATTCATTTTCAATTTGCTTTGGACAAAATGGGCAGAACCTTTGGTCAGGGGCTTCATTGTGGTATCTTCCTGTTTCAATATTCAATTTATGGCTACTGATTCTTAAAGGTCTACTACGCAGTTATTTGCGCTCAAATTTGAAATATTCTAGAAGTAAGAAATCTCAGATTTACTACTACTTTTTGACACTTTTTGACACTTTTGTGTCATTATTTCACGTTTGCAACGTAGAGAATTAGCCTACAAACATTTCGTCCTACGCGCGCTGTAACTTGTTGACCCCCCTAGTTAGGCTCTGGTGAGAATTCAAACAAGAATCAATCATCAACGGTTATTGGTCGGGAATCTCCGGTGAGTTCCGGGTGCGTGACGTCATGACTCGCATGTGAAACAAAATCTCCGGGTAGGCTCGGGCAGACCCGGGACTACCCGGATTTCGTCGGTGAAGAAACAAAATGGCTGAAACCCAGCGCGGGCGTACAGATTCCCAGGTTTTCAAACGCGCTCGCACGGGGAAAATACCGACTCCTGACATGCCTTGAATAGTGTTCCGTAACGTGGTAGGCCTGAGTCAACTAACTATATAAAGAAATGGCCGGAAAATGGATTTTTTGTTTTCAGTTTGAAGCGCAAATAACTGCGTAGTAGACCTTTAACTGTGTTAGCTGGACTCACTTTACATGCTAGCCTCCATAGCAGGCTCTCTATGGCCTTTTTTGGCACTTTTGTTGGTCATTTCTTTTTGTACTGGGTCGCTGATTACTGGCCTTTTCTGACAGCGCACTGTCCGGTGGAGATGCGTGCAGTTTATTAGCCGTCCACGGGAGGCAGGAAATTCGCACCTCCTAGTTAATCGCCCTAATCGTTTTTTAATATCACTTTGTAGCGCCGTCTCCATGCAGGCTCTACATGGCCGGCCGTCAGAAAAGTGCAGCAATCAGCGACCCAGTACAAAAAGAATTCGAAATGGCCAGCAAAAGTGCCAAAAAAGGCCATAGAGAGCCTGCTATGGAGGCTATTACATGCTATGCCTTCGCAGAATCTGTACTGATAGAAGCTAATTCCTGAGGCAATGAATGACATATAAATTGATAGTTTTGTCTCTTATAAGGTCTAAACGATCAGTTTACTTCAGTCAGCCATCTGTATGCACATAATAAAGTGAGTTTAACTGCCCTTGTCCCTGCATTAATTCATTTAAACTAATAACCTAATGATCGATTAACCCTTTTCATAAATTTCAACAAAAACGCCTTATCCTTATTCCATGGATTATGAATGGATTCAACTTTTTTGGCAATTCGATTTAAAATGTAAGATATATATGCACAGACACCAAAAGATTAATTTGCTATCAATACAACAATGCTTATGCTTTAGACACTCGCTATGTAAAATGTCGTAAATACGTTGTCTGTGAGAGTGAAAGAGTAGCTAGCTTATAATAAAACAAAAGTGTGCAATTCTTTAAAAAAAGCTTCTAAACAATTCTATGTAAGCTTTATCAATCAGCACCTGCTGTCCTATGAATACATGTACATAATCACCATTCAGGCCACGTCACTATCACTGGTGTCCACCGTCTCATACTCGAAATCATCACCTTTGTCAGCATTCAGGTAGCTCTGAAAGAAGGTGTAAAATAAGTATTAAAGTTATTATTTATTATTTATTTTTTGTGTGTGCATGTACAGATGTAGCTGAACAATTGCATGTACAATGAAGGTCAATAGACATGCGAATTTGGACTTGATTTGCACTCTCAATTTCAAATATTCTTATTCTGACTGACCATTACAATTAACGTCAAAGACAATAGCAACATGGAAAATTGTTTTCAACCTATAAGAGGGTACGTGTTTGAATGGGAAATAAGTATTCAAATGATTATGTTATGTAATTAATTGTTCTAATTTTGGCAAAGGTGTACAAGATTACGAAATCTCTCGACTAACCGGAAAGGTATCCCAAATCTCGTCGACTTTTAGGAAGTTTCAATCTTAATTAATTTTAACACATTTCAAACATGAAGCTAGATATGACATCTTTAAATCTTTTAGACTTTTAATATCTGTAATAACGATCGTGTTGCCACTGATGGAATAATTTGAATTAAAGAAGGTTTTGATTCTGGGATCTCTATTCATAAAAATAAACAATGAAAGACACCTGATCCATCAGATTAGACATGAAAATCCAATCCATACTCACGTGTTTGTCCTCAATCATGATCTCCAGTTGTTCAGCCAGGTCGGCAAATGACGGTCTTTCCTCCGGACGTGTTTTCCAGCACATCATTATCATCTGGTACCTATAAACCATATACGCATTTAGATATTTTTTGGTAAACTTGTACAGATTGTACTTGTGTAGTATACAATATTGAAATGGTATGGTTGCTTTTGGTGATTTCATCATAGCGACAATAATAGATTAGGCTTAGTAAAAATAGTTACATTATAACATTCATTTTATATTTTTAAATATGCAAAGCTCTCAAGATAGAAATGTGGCCAAAAGATGGGTTGTAAAATGGAGGACAAGCAAGGTTTTCTATGTACGTAGTAAAGAATAAGCGACAGCATATGAACAAACATACAGGTCTGCCTCGCAGTTCCTGGGTTTGTGTAGCCTGTAACCTTCACGCAGCCGACCCAGTATAGTTCCGGATTTCATTCCGCAGTAAGGGGTTCCTCCTGGATGGGTTAAAATATTTTTTTTTCATTATTACAACCATACTTAAATCAGGTTTAAATTGACATCGATGATAACCTGTGTACCAAAGCAAACAACTCTTATTTCGAAACCCATAAGTACAATGCAACCTATGCCATGTAAAGTGCTGTTAATATCATTGCACGTTTTAAGTATTCGTAAAACTGGCATTAAGCACTAAATTTACTAGAAAATAAATATTTACGTAATCCTTAATGTATCCTTCAAGATTAAATTTTGTGCAGTGAATGGCGTTCTCATTCTTACCAATGGTGACGATCTCCCAGAGTAGAATTCCGAAAGACCATCTGTGGAAAAATAAGAAACAACAAAAATTTGTTTGAAATCAAGGTTCGACATGCAAAATATAGTTGACCGTTGGAACTAGGATACTGGGTATTATTAACTCTAGAAAGTATAAACACTAATAATCGCAATGTAATTGTATTGCTTGTACTTGTATATACCGTGGTGCGTTTTGAAACGTACACGTCACTCTTTGTTGTGTAGATCCTTCTAGTCAGTGCTTCCAGTGCAGTGGATCGGAAAGGGATCGCTCTCTGTAATGTGAAAGACTTAAGATTATTCAAAGTACATTGTAGTGGATGAAAGTCAAACTTAATTACTAACCTTCAGCCGCAACCGTTCAACTCCAATCTTAGCCGGGGAATAAGTAATGCTTTGCTTCTGCGATGTCATGTGTTACAAATAAATTGGTCACAATAACAGTTCAAGTTTTATTCAAGACGACTTCTATCAACACAGTTGATCTGTTTCTTCGCATCTGTCATCTGTGATAATACTAGATATAAAACACTAACATTTGCATAATTGAGGCTATAGGATTGAAAGCCAAATAGTTTTTTTTTAAACGATAAGACTAGTGTCCTAGTCATAAGCAAATCATTAAAGGCCTCATTCCTGTTATTAATCATGACCTCCATGTTGTATTCCAGGGGTCATCCAGGGTCATGCACTATAACAAGCTGCAGTGTTGCACCTTTGAGGGATAAAATTTACACCCGAAATGACATGTTTGGAGAATGTACAACTGTAGCCTCGTTTTGGTGCATGGCCCCGGTAAATCCAACATGGCCGCCGTAAATGAGTCTTACCTTTGAAGTTTGTTCATAGATGCCCTTCCCACGTGACAGTCCAAAGTCTGCAACCTTGGCTATCAGACTGTCTGTAAGGAGAACATTCCTGGCTGCCAGGTCACGATGGATTACCTGTCAAATTAACAGAATAATGGTCCACATGGTTGGTAAACATTTCAAAGCATTTAAACGAAATAAAATACATAAGTTATAAGGACAAAACGACATCGTCATGGCTTGGTGAAGAAGATAAAGCACGCGGTCCGTCAACTATTGACTAAGATAAAGAAAGTATGACGATATATGGTCATGTCATTTTACATACTGCCATTACAACAATCTCTTCTCTACCTTTTCGGCACGTCATAACGACGCGATGATTTAAGTGTTTCCACCCCAGCCCTATGTAACATTCTGTCCGCGCATTCAACCTTTAAAACAGTTACATCGCAAACTGACTGACTTACTTGCTTGGAAGACAGGTGGTCCATTCCAGTTGCTACGTCACAGGCAATACGCAACAGCTGGGCAGGCGAAAGGGTGGACAAGGTGCGGACGCCTCCGAACTTCGGCCGGTTGACTTCCTGCACACGAGACTTCCTCAAAAATTGCAGGAGATCGCCATTTCCTGCCATTTCCAGGGCCAAGTACTGTTGACCTGAATTGAAGGTGTTTGATTAATTAATAGCATTCACCGGATTGTACTTGATATAGTTAGAAATTTGTTTTAAAGGTGGAATTCGTAACTACCACCCCTTCCTATTAACCCAACTTCCAAATACTGTAAATGTATTTAAGTTCGCGGGGATTTAATTTCGCGGTAGCGGGAAAAATGACTTTTCGCGGTGGATTTAAGTTCGCGGTAACACCATACACTGCAATCTAATATCATAATAGAAAAATGTTCGCGTTGGTTTTAAATTCGCGGTGAAGTGGTCACCGCGAAAACCGCGAACATTAATCCACCGCGAACATTTCTGCATTTACAGTATGAAGATACATCCACGTCTTCTTAACTTAATGTTGTTTACAAACAAACAAACAAACAAACAAACACACATACACATACATATACATACATATATTCTGCTACAGCGACAGAATGCCCATTTTCAAACAACTTCACCTTTGTCTTTTTGATTGCAACCAACCTAGTAAACACCATGGATATTCAACAATTGTTTCTAGAATTATTCAAACATACGTCTAAAATCATAGCTCTACTTTCTTGATAAGGTAAAATGAGTAATTGTGGGCAAATATCTCGACTCACCCTGATAGATACAGACCCCCAGCAGATTGACAATGTTAGTATGATACCCAACATGGCGCATGATGTCCACCTCTTGTTGAAAGTCCTGCCTGCTAGCATCATCTGCACCACCTATAGGGACGTTTGACAATGTTTAACATACAGTCACCATTTCCTCAACGAATGTGCCAGGGCAGAGATTCCCGAATGGCCGATTCTTTTGTACGGTAAAGTTGGTGATCGGAGTGTCTGTCGAGATAGCAACCAGGGGCTGACAGTACAACCGGCAATTCTTTCAGTACAAAATGAAATAATACGAAATAATTGACATGTGGTATGTGTGTGCTACAATAATTTGTTACATACTTTTCAATATCTTGATGGCAGATGGAATCCTTTCCCCATCCACGATTACTGTTCCTTTCCGGACTTCTCCAAAGTGTCCTGCTCCGAGCATCTCAGGGGTAAGAGATATATCCTCCCATCACTGCACCAAATTGGATATTTAAGCATGCTTAATGGGATTCGTAAATGAAGCTTAAACATTTGAATATGATTAAGCTATCATTAAGCTACATTTAAGAAGTCGTAAATGCCACAACTAAAAACCGATATTTAAGACACATTTACGAAAAACGTTAAGTCCACTTAAACATGTAAATAACTTTACATATTAGTTAAGGTACACTTAACTTTGCCTTAAAGATATGACATTAATTTGCGCAGTTTTGCTAACAAAGTTTATATGTATTGACTAGAATAATCATCGCTTTTACTCTTCATTGTAATTATTTCATATACGATACTTTTAAACGCCCATTAGAAGAGTTAAAAGTCGTTTATTTAAGCTTTATTTAAGCTGCTTAAAGTTAGGGGTAGCCGCGTCTGCCATCAGTCTAATTTTTTCTTCAATTAATGGATTTTGAATACTTTACTCCTTGATATCTTGTCATACTACAGTTTATTCAAAAGCTTCTGCGCAGACGCCTTTTATAATTACAGTGAGGAGGCAAAAGTCCTGCAGAAGCGGACAACACCAACTCTGCATTGTCATAATACTGCCAAGAAATATGTAGTACAATTTATTGATATATATATATGATAGAGTTTCAGATATAAAGACATAAAACGTAACAGGGCTTAGATCCTAAAGCTATAGCATGCAATGCCTAATTGTTTTAGATTCGAAGGCGTCGCATAGGAGACGGCCTGTGCAGTCTACGCAAACTAAAACAAAACAAAACAAAGCATTATACAAATATTTGGTTTACCGATGTGATAACTAATTCTCTCGAATTATGCACATTTTCAGCCTTGTAAATACTTGCACGGTATCAAAAGATCGACCAATATGGATTGCAGCACACAAATTGTGAAGTAGCGGGTTTAATGAGAGCCAGCAAGTGTATCTAGATGACTAAAACAAATTCAAGTTCCGAGCGGGATTTTTTCTTTGTTTACATATCCACTGATTCAGCCCACGCCATCTTTGTTTCAATCAATTTCCAAGCTTTGAAACACAATCAAGTACCGAACACTGCATGAAAAGTTGAATATACGGGGTAGAAACTCCTGTTCATGCACCCAGAAACTCGAAATGGTCGGACATTCACGGTACGTATCGAACCGGACATGACGCCTGTCCGGGCAACTGGCACACCCGAGGATGCACGTAAACGAACCATTTCGTGTCCGGTACGTGTCTATGACCCGTTCTTGACCGTGCATTTAGCCGTAATACTTCTCTATATACCCGGACACCCGAGACGTGGGCCGAGCCGCAAGGATGCTCTTTGCATAAATTACCGGGCAATTATCACCTAATTATCTACCTCGACTAAAGCGCGTTCATTACACCCTTTGTTATTAAAAACAGTGTTATTTTACCACCCCTGCCGACCCAGGATTTACCCTCCCATCCCCTTCCCATGTAGCTTGTATAAGTTTCCTTTATTCTTTCAAAATGTGAATTAACTTTGTTAAGTTATCCTACACCATGTACATACAAATGTTCTTTCTTTTTTAATTTGTATTGTTTATGTGTTTGTCAGCAGGGCTAG
>NC_049981.1:5150476-5152143 GCF_000003815.2 Branchiostoma floridae
GGTCCATTTTGGACTGCTCCTGGTGGGCTCCGTCGCTCTTTTCGCTTCCAATATTTGTCAGTCTGCTGTCATATTTTATTTATTTATTGGTTTGGCTGTTCAGGATACACAGCCAGGGCTGCCCAACTAGCCTATGGCTATTACAAAGGGCTAACCCTGCTGACAAAACAGAGACAATACATGTGGATTTGAACAGGATACTTATCAATAACCATTTTCTAAGTTCGTAAAGGATAGAGGTGAAATACAAAAGTACATTTATACAGTATATACAAGGTGTAGGATGACATACATATATAATCTATAATGGAATATATAACATCACTTATCAACAACAATATTTACAATGAGAGGTCAGGGTCTGTATATACACGTGTATGGCTATGCGTAAGGGTCGCCTAGGCATTCCCACAGTTTTCTTTTGAAGGAAGCAGTAGAGGTGGCTGTGCGAGTAGCAGTAGGGAGAGTGTTCCAGAGTGCTGTTGCTCTGTAGATGAATGTTCTCTGGCCTCTGGTGGACTTAGTGAGTTCAGATGTCAGGTGGTCGCTGTTCCTGAGGGAGTAACGTGACTCAGTGGCAGATGCACGGGTTCTGGGTACCAGGGATTGAAGGTGTGGAGGGCAGTGGCCGTTGAGGAGCTTGTACAGGGTGACAGCGGTGTGGAATTGTCGTCTGAACTGTAGAGATGGAAGGGATAACTGGGTGTACAGGGATTGGTATGACGGGTACGGGAGTCCATGTTGTCCGCTGATTATTCTGGCAGTTTGGTATTGAACTGATTCCAGTTTTGTTTCGTCGCGCTTGGTGAGTCCAGCCCAAACGATGTCAGCGTACTCCAGACCAGGTCTGGTGATGGTTTTGTAGAGTCTGAGCAGGATATCCTTTGGTACCTTCTTTCTCAGTGCACACAGTAGGCCAGCAGATCTTCTTGACTTGGTGGAGGTTGTTTCAATGTGTTTAGACCAGGAAAGCGTGTTAGTTAAGGTGACACCCAGATGTTTGTAGCTAGTAACGACTTGTAGGGTACTACCGCCTAGTATGACTGGAGCAGGGGGTCTAGGGAGAGTGCGGGTTGTGATGAACATCACTTTGCATTTGTCCTCGTTGGCTTCTAGCTTCCAGTTTGTTAGCCAGTTTGAAACCGACCGTAGGTCTGTGTTGAGTGAGGTGACTACACGTTGGATGGATCGGTTGCTGGTTGAGAGTGATGTGTCGTCGGCGAACAGGTTTGCGTCGGACTGTGTGCAGCAGGAGGGTAGATCGTTGATGTAGAGGATGAAGAGGGTGGGACCTAGTACGGAACCTTGTGGGACACCCGCGAGAGGAGATTTCCATTCGGATGTCCCGCCCTGGATGACGACTCGTTGACGTCTGTCCGACAAGTAGCTATGGAACCAGTTCAGCATGGTTCCACGTACTCCGTGGGCACGGATTTTGGTCAAGAGCCCTTGGTGCCATACTTTGTCGAATGCCTTTCGCAGGTCGAGAAACACGCATCCCACTATTTCCCCTCTGTCCATAGCCCGGGTCCATTCCTCTACAAGCCGGGCTAGTTGGAGTGTGGTGTTGTCATGGGCTCTGAATCCGCTCTGGTGGTTTGACAATACCGGATTGATTTGTTTAATTAGATGTTTGTGACTAGTGACTCTAGTACTTTGGGAACAAT
>NC_049981.1:5152360-5156685 GCF_000003815.2 Branchiostoma floridae
GTTTTCAATTGCTGTCGCACTTCGTCTACAGTCAGTTGAAGATTGCTTAGTGTTGTTTCAGGGATTGTCGTTGTTTGGGAGGTGGGAGGGGAGTCGTTCCTGTCGTTTAGGTCAGTCTGTTGTATGAAAAAGTTGTTGAGGGCATTTGCCTTGTCTTCGGGTCTTTCAATAATATCTGTCCCATCTTTGAGTGCTGGGATGCCAGTTGACGCCTTTCCTAAGGCAGATTAGGTTGACGCCTTTCCTAATGCTGTCATAGGTCACTAACATCCGCGTCTTTTCATAAAGCAGTCGCCCAACTAACTGTATAGTCACTTGGTATAGTCGTTTCCAATTTGTTGACACAAACTCCTGTAGATCTCTCGATTTCTGCATTCCTGTTCTCACAAATTCTGTTGTCCAGGTTGTCTTCTTCACAAACCGATGCTAGTCAGGAACACGGGCGTGCAAAGTTCGCATAACAGTAGTATTCAGTCCATCGTGAAACGGCAGCAGAAAGCCCTTCTCGCGTTCGACGTAGTGACAAAGACCTTTCTTGCTGAAACTCAAACCACACAAAACAACAGCTGGGCTCTTCGGTGCACCGGTTGTTACCCTTTTAAACAGAACTAGGTTCCATGGCGTTGGTAGTTGAATGCAATTCCACAGCAAGATAGTGTCCGGGCTTGACGTACAGTATTTCCAAGCTCTCGTTGTTCACGGGCCATGGGGTTACAAACATAGGAGCTGGGTGAAAGCACTACCTTACAGAAACAAGGCCATCTCCGAATGCTAACTGAAAGATGGGATTGAACGATTTGAAAATCGCAACACGTGTGCTGATTGGTCTTCAAAGCTGTTATGTGGAATACAATTGGTGGCGTTTTATGCACATTTGCATGTAGACAAACAAAGTAAGTCGGAAAGTCTATTGTAGCTGAATTTAGCTTTTTGTCACATGGTCGCAATTCACAGACTGTCAAACAATACAGCCAGTCAAACAATACCCACACGGTACTAGGTGGCAAAATGCAGCTGTAATTGTTTACGGTTTCAGACATCACTTGGATAATAAACGTAACGTTTTTACTCTATCCTACTACAATATTGAACTAAAACCTCCTTGGTCCCACTAGATTTATCACAAAGCATAAAAACGTTACGAATCAGGTTAAGGGCCCCGACGTGCATAGTCATTAACTTCCCTGCCAGAAAAAAAAGACATTTGTTTGTCGTACAATGCTTCCATATATACATGTATTACGTTCTTGCATATCTTAACAAAGAACACATTCAATTAGACTACGCGTGTGTGTTTTCTGTTTATATAAACCAAGGGGACCCAGCCTTAGGCTCCTTTTAATCTCATTTGTGTATCTTGAAAACCTTTGTTACATACTAATTGTATGTCTTATTTTCTAGTTCACTAACATGAGCTTGTCGTGTATCGTTATATACCATAAATAAACCTATCACAGAAGCTCCATAGGCTTTGGTAGAAATTGTTTGTCTTTGTGTTTGCAGAAATCCTTCCATCAAATAGAATAATCACCCTGTGTCTGGCCGGATAGCTAGACAACCATACCCTTACATTTAGTTTCAACATATGTGTATGCATTTTTCCTTTTTCGGGGATGGCGGGATTTTTGTAGCCAGTAAGACAGGCGTGTCGCGTACGTATACTGGCGCCATGTTTTCAGAACAAAACATTACATGTGTATTGGAGGGAGGGGGTGCCTTGTTTCTAATGTACTATAGCTTGTAGATTTTAATCCATGGGTATCTCAATTTCAAAAGTTTAACAAACTTTCAAATTTGCTGTAAGGGGCTACTGCCGTATCGGACATTATTCACAGAATTGGAACGTGCGTGTTTAGAACCAGTAACGCGCCTTTTCCCGCACGACCAGTAAATAAGCAAACCGAACAGAATGTTACGTAATAGACATGTTCAACTGTCAAACATTCTGTTGCACTGTAACTCTGCGGGGCGTAAGTTGAATATACACACGTTAACATTTTATCAGGATCATAAGCTTTGTTAATGCAAGAAATAAGATACAGAGATAAAAGTTTTTCGTTTCTTTATTCCAGGGATACTTTTATACTGTTTTCAGTACCATTTTCTTTTAAAAAGCTTTGATAGCAATTATCACTTGAATACACACTACCCCTTCGCTCAACCACTTCTCAAGGCACGCAGTGTGCGGGTACCGCGAACTACCGGACATGGCCATGTCCGGCAATGATTGGGGATATTCGGCACCGGACACACCGTGACTCGAAATTCCTTTATACGACCCGGACATGTCAAGTTCCACGGTAGTATAAGAAACCAGTAATTGCCAGAAATTCTTGTTTTTGTGCAGTGGAATTGCACCGTAGACACAACGGAAAGTCGTTCATACTAGATCACATAAAATTCATGTTTTCATAACTTTCATTATTAGATATAACGCGCTGCAGCAGTCCCTCCCAGTCTGAGGGCTGAATTTCCTCGGCACAATAAGAATTCATCTCTGCAAGGACATTATATATTACGTTTTTTAATGTCTTTGATTTCCGCCAGGCTCATCTGAGCTCACTTTCCTGCTGGCTTTAATTGACCTTATCATGTTATGTATTTGACTGAACTTATTCATTTTTTTCTATGCGGTGGTAAAATGTACAATTTCTGGACGTGATTTCTGCATGGGCAAGCTTTTTAGCATGTATTTAGACTGGAATACATTTTACACCCTTCTTGGGCTGTTGACTTAGACTCTATTGTTCAATTGTGAAATGGTCAGCAAGCCTGTCTATGAATAACAATAGCAATACACATAACATAGACCATCATGTCTGCTGACTATGCAAATCATTGTTTCCATTTAAACAACGCGCGATTTGGACCAATCAGCACTCGCGCTCCTAATTCAAATCTAGTCTGTCATCATTTGGTGATCGTAGCTTGCTTGGGTGTGGACCTGCTACAGCTCCAACGTATAACTCAGCCCAGGGGACGCAGAATATAATGGCTCCAGGACACAAACACCGTACGGTCACCAAGAACAACAAAGCCGTGAGCCTGGCCGGTCGGTCGACTATTGCTGCCCTGGACAAGAATTGAATCACCCTGCTTATTGGAGGAAAGCGCTAGCCGGCCAATGGATACCCTGTGAAGCCAGAACTCCTAAGAGCCAGCGCGCAAAGGTTTACCAATCCCCGGGCCGGTCGGTCACCAAGAACAACAAAGCCGTGAGCCTGGCCGGTCGGTCGACTATTGCTGCCCTGGACAAGAATTGGATCACCCTGCTTATTGGAGGAAAGCGCTAGCCGGCCAATGGATACCCTGTGAAGCCAGAACTCCTAAGAGCCAGCGCGCAAAGGTTTACCAATCCCCGGGCCCAAAACACCCGCCAGTCTGCCGATCCAGCTAGCAATTATCGCTTTGCCTCTCGGAGAAGTAAGCGATAGTCGGGGGCCGACGTAAGTGGGGCCAGCTGATAGTGCGGGCGCGTGTTGGGCAGGCGGGGATCGGTATTCTCGTTACCCAGTTTGGTTTCCTAGAGTAGGCAAGGGAGCGCAGCGGTGTAACTCCCCGGGCCCCTTGCAACATGCCCCGTATCAAGCCCGGGGAGTTACGACGCCGCGCCGGCTAGTCGATTTATGGGGCATGTATCTCCCTCAACCCTGAACGAAAGTCTACGTAGTTCAAGATCGTTTCCAGACGACCTGGAAGCCTGAGACATCTGAATGGATGGAACTGGACGAAGAATGCAGAAAGCAAGATGTTCTACTGGCCCAGGAGTGAATGCATCACGCCGAGACATATATCGTGACGCTAAACATGGCATATTTGATTGCGTGCATGTACAAAGATTGGAACACAACAACTGCTGGCCATAAAAAACAAACAAGAAAGGATACCTGAATTACATAACATTACACCACATTACATAAAAGATACATTGACTGACACATGATCGTAGTATGCAAAATCAATGAAATAAAGGAGCTTATATCAAGTTTAAATATCGATATTTACAACTGATTTACAGCTCTTAAATGAGTGCCATTAATTACTCTTTAAGAAAACTTTAAGACAACTTAAATCAAATCTTTTACGGAACTTTACAGAGCTTAAAGTTAGCGTAATCATTTGGAATTAAGTATACTTTACGGTGCTTAAATGTTGCTTAAATGTGTGCCACTACGTGCCGTTTACGGACGCATGTAATAATGGCTTAAACATAATATTTACGAATGCGTAAGCATTGCGTAAAGTAACTTAAAGAATGCCAATACGGCACCCTTAAGCACACTTTAAGAGAGCTTAAAGAGCGGTTTCATGCAGTGCATGTCAGC
>NC_049981.1:5156983-5178241 GCF_000003815.2 Branchiostoma floridae
GGTAAACACAAATTAACTTGACAGGCAACATTTGCAAGCAAACACAACTTATTTCAACTATTTCCCTGCCCATGCCAAAAATGAAATGTTAGAAAAGTGAATTGAAAAAAAAGGTCTTTTTTCATGCACGTTAAGTTAAATTTAACCAGTTCAAAACATTCCCAATGAAAAGTGGTCTCTGCATATAGAAAGCCCGTTCAAAAATGTTATTAAAAGATAACAGCGATACTCATTGTTTTAAGTGAAGCAGTCAAAGATAACACTGTCTCTTAAACAGAGTTAAATTGAAATACATGTATATGCTATAAGTAAGGTTCTTAAAGTCTTGACAAGGTCTACCACTAGTACAGTGCAAACCTCATTGTCATTCTCATTGAGTGATTCCATGCCATGATTTGCAATTTGATTCATAGCTCTGGTCGCAACGGGTACTGGAGCAGCGTCATCTTGCACACTCTGTCTGGTTTGTTCTAAAAAGGAATCAAACAATCTTCAAGGATCATTTAGCTTTACGGGATTTGTTTTTTAGTAATTTATACTATAATGAAGTGATCATAACCCCCCACCAACGTACAAGTATCACCGATAATATGAGAGATAGTACAATAACAATTTTCAGCTAGTATATGCAGAAATTTGCTTCTTTACCTGCTATAGGTACAAATGACGCATTGGCGTATCCGGTCGAGTTAGATGACGTCTCTTCAACTGGGGGTGCTCGAGCTCGTTTCTTTTTTCGTCTGCCAAATAAAATAGAGACCTTCAAAACTCAGGTTTAGAGCTCCTTAGTCAGTCAATCGTCAAAACCGCATCAAAAGCTGCAATATAATAGCAACTGTATCATAGAGTACAACAGAAATAGCACGTGCTTCAAAAAGATGGAACCTTACCTGCGCATAAACAGAAAAACAGCTACTACTATTAACACAAGGAATGCAACACCTCCGCCCCCAGCTGCAGCTGCTACGTTTATCACATTGGATGATTGACCTGCAAAGTGCATCAAATACATGAAAAGTGTGCCCTGGAAATACCAATGACTAAAACCTCTGCTGTATTTGCGACAGTAGACTACGCACTGCTAATACAAAGACATTCGGAGCACATCCATGTTTGCAGCCTAGAGTAAAGCTCAGAAAAACATACGTGTCGGGCATATTACTTGTCAAGTCTGAAATATAATTTTTTTACATGTTTAACCAAAATGATAAAGAAACTTACAGCAAGGTTTTGAAATGCCACACGATAATTCCAGCATTTTTAGTTTTGACGGTCCAAAGGAAGATTTGATTTTTCAAGAGCTTGTTATGGGCGGACACGTAAGTTTTAGCTTCCCGATATCATATTGTCGAGTAAAAAAAATTATATAAATTATTTCTTACTGTTTGCGAACAATTCAGAACTAGCGAATTTTTATAAGGTCATAACAATTTTGTATGTAATTACTTGGCACTGTTGTACTGCTGCTTGGATTTTGACCCCCAGTATTTGTCGGCGACGTCTTGGTAGAGTATGATGTTGCAGTACTTTTTGTACTTGTCCAGAACAAGGGTGTTGTGGGAGAGCTAGTTATAGGTAACTCTAGAAGAAAATACGTTAGTATTGCAAGTAGCTCATGTACCATAGTCTTAGCATAGTAACACCGTGATAGTTATTGTTCTGTCGAAAATCCTAATAACACTGTTAGAAATGCATGTTCCAAGATTTGAAATGGCTAATTTTGGGCAAATTTTGTGACGACAATATTTGTGTCTAAATGTTTTTCTACGCATAAGTCAAGTGTTATTTTAGCTACTTACCATCGACCCCGAGTAGTTCTATCCGTAACCTTGGGGCTCCGGAGAAGTTTTGTGGGTTCACCAGAATATACCGGGCGTAGATAAAAGAAGCGAAGTCTTGTTGAACAATAGTCTCGCTGTCGCTGTTTCCGGTGAAATTCTGACAGAAAAAAAAGAAGAAAACCAGTTGGTTATCAATTACGAACCAAGTTCCACACACATGCAAGAATGCTAGCAGACAAGCTACAATTGTATGACAGTTTGACGAGTTACTCTTTTTAAAATCACAAATGAGTATGCTGTGGGTTATTAGGTTGTTTTCATAATTATAGTCTTTGAAATGATATTCGGAGATTTACTGAGGAACCTTTACAATGGATACCTTTCTGTATAACTTTTTTTCTTAAATGTGTCCTTAAATAATATTTCAGAAAATAGTGACAATACAAAATTTAACAAACATCCTCTAAGTTCTTCCGATGAACTTTTTTGGAGATGGAAAACTTAGATCTCTATTTCTCGAAAGTTGATCAAACAAAACCCTCCCATTCATCAAAATTTTTGATAGCAGGTAAATATGAAATTTACCTTTAAGTTAGCACTTCCACCATCCTCTGAGTAAGGACGTAGATCTGTTGTGTTGTCCATCTGGTATATGATCCTGTAAGTCTCCACGTAACCATTTCCCTGTCCCTGGGTCTGGATGCCAAAGATGTAACGATTGTACTGTAGATCCACCGCCAGGAACTCATTTGTACCTTGCCCTGACGGCTGCCATGCACCATCACCGTTCAAGCGGCCCCTGTACGCCTCGGATCCGGTTACTTGGGATGTAGCTGTCATCAGATCATCAGGGATGATGCTGTTGTCTTCTACACCTATTGGTTGATACGCGCCATGGCTTGTAGGGGAGTTTGTTGTTGGTAACTCTGGAACGGAATACAGTAGTATATTTAGCTTTCTGAAAAAAAAAATGACATTAATTGTTGTTCTGTCGGAATCAAAAACGACCCCCCCAAAACTTTATTCTGTTGTAATAAAAGATTCCAAGTTCACGATGTTAAACACCGTCCAGATTTCAATGTGAGCCATAGTTTCGGGTCCTATCTACTTCGTCATGAAGATGTGTTTGTTTGTTTGTTATTTGCTTGTCTGTTTGTTTGTTTTGCACTTCACGTTCCTATACTTACCAGTCAACTTTAGTCTTTTGGAAGAAAATATCGTACTTGTTGTTTATGTTGAAAATTTAAAAAAGAATAACAAAAGCTATAGCTAATTTAGCTACTTTACCATCGACTCCGAGTAGTTCTATCCGTAACCTTGGGGCTCCGGAAAAGGTCTGTGGGTTCACCAGAATATACCGGGCGTAGATGTAAGAAGTGAAGTTTTGTTGAGCAATAGTCTCGCTGTCGCTGTTTCCGGTGAAAACCTAACAGTAAGAAAAACAAGTTTGTTATTGATAGTGAGCTTAGTTGTTTTCTCCAAGTAGACGTTACGGTCAAGTGATAAAGGAATTAGCAAGAGAGGTCTACATGAAAGAGCATATCTTATAGAATTGGTAACGATGCCAAATTTTAATCTATAATGTGATTTTCATTCCTAAAAAAACACATCATCATCAAGGGCAACGATCATTAAAACATGTGAACACAATTGCAGGAAATGGCCTCGAATCCTGGTGAATACGTACATGTATTTCTGGCGAATGCAGACGAATACAAGCGTATCAGACAAGGGATTCGTAACAAATTTGAACATCGGAAACGGCTTGTCAGAAACTTGAGGATTTTTTTTTCAAATACGGAACCGTATCTTTAAAATTTGTTTGTTGATCCGTAACAGATCCGAACTTCAGATTCCGTCATTTAGAGTCTAAATTCCGACAAAATGTGAAAACGAGGATTTTAGACGGGTACGGAAACGGATTCTGTTTCTATTATTGGTGGATCTTACAAGGAATCCGTAACATACCCCAACTACATCACAAACCGTTATTCGGAACCTTGAGGATTTTCGAAAAATACGAAATATTCTCTCTATGTTTTGGGAATCCGTACCAGTTCCGTATTCGCCATTATGCACGATTTCGGATTCGTCGTATTCATCAGGATGCAAGGCCATTGTGATGCAATGATAGTGAGTGTAAACATTACCTTGGTACTTCCACGTAGATCTGTTGTGTTGTCCATCTGGTATATGATACTGTAGGTCTCCACGTAACCATTTCCCTGTCCCTGGGTCTGGATACCAAAGATGTAACGATTGTACTGTAGATCCACCGCCAGGAACTCATTTGTACCTTGTCCTGACGGCTCCCATGCACCATCACCGTTCAAGCGGCCCCTGTACGCCTCGGATCCGCTTACTTGGGATGAAGCTGTCATCAGATCATCTGGGATGACTGTATCATCCTGTATCCCAATGGGTTGGTATACGCCCGGCGATCGGTCAGCCAATGGGGTACCTTGCTGGGCGCGCACTGAATAGCATATTGAATATATGAGAGTTCTTTAGACAACCAGTAAGGGGCGGTATAACCCGTTTTATGTAAGCATGCCGACCTACGACGACGACGAGACAACAAGTAGGTACTTACTTTTCTCACGTTTCTATGTCTCTTACTCATGATCACCTTACTCAGAGTTTTTAACTTGAGTTCTGCTTCTCGCCGCTATATGTAGCCGATGTAGGTGGCGCTTTTCCGGCGCTAAAAAATCCCAAAACATGGCCAAATGTATACCCTCTCTTGTCCCTGTTCAGCATTGGGGGTGACTTATTTTATAAAGACAACCTCTGTGATCCATACATACTCCTACAAGAACTACATGCAGCGGCGAGAGGCAGAAATCACAGATAGAAACTGTGAGGAAGGTGTCGAGAGACATCGAATTGTAGGCACACGCAGGTTCTATTAAAGAATTCCCCTTCATCCTAGATTCTTTCCATGACAGACCATGTGATGAAATCATTTTCCGTAAACGCTATATTGTTAGTGATAGGAAAGTAAATAGTTCAGGAGAAGACTATACCGGTTGAGCGTTTGAGTCAAAATGGCCTCATGATCTTCTTGTGAAGCTTTGTATTAATTTTCGTCGAATTTTTCAGCCGTATGATAATAGTCTAAATGTTTTTTGGAAACTCAACATATATAATTACTGTGTTAGGTGAAATGTTTTTGAAAGACACCATGTCAATGGATTTGCTTCTGTTTACATTGTTACGAATGTGGGATATATATCAGTCCTGTAACAAGGAAGTCTTCCTGCAAAAAATGCCATATTGAATAGTACTATTAGTTAAAGGCCAATTTTGTACAGATGTAGCATACTACGTACCTTGCGTTTGCAAATGGAATACCTGTCACTGAACTATTCATCTTTCACCTCTATTTGTCTTACAGGAACATTGTCCGCGATTGATATGCTTATCAAACAAAGAGTCCCATAGTTATATCACCTGCTATTTGCACAGAGCACATATCCTAACCTTAATTCTGAAATTTTTCACACGATTCTTTTTCATCAATACATCCAGTAATAGACACATATATCATGCATCAAAAATCAAACTAAAATCATCTTTCCCTGTAGAAAATGAATATTAAGGTTATTTATAAATGGCAAGCAAAAGTGTTGTTACCAAAAAGATACCATTGTCATTTGTATTGCTATAGAAAATTTGAATCACGCTTTTTTACATCATTTTGTCAATTGTATATTGAGGGGTGGCCTTTAGGAACATCCTGTCAAAATTTGTAGTCAATAATTCGAGTTGAAACAAAAAATGCTTCTATATCCTGGGGCAAAAACGTTGGTAGATTGATTTGGTCTTCTTCGGATACATCGCTCACGTCTAAAGTAGAATTTACTATGTTAATTAGAATATAATCAATAGAACATCCTACAATGTATGTAGAAATATCTTTGGAAATTAATATTGTTCGTGAGTAACTCCCCTCCCCCCAGTTTCCCACATGCCCGTACAGAAATATGTCACATCGATGAAAGGTGGACACCCATCGAAACCTGACAGTTACTCAAGTAAATGGATATAAAATTTCCAAACTTATTTCCCATAGCTTGAGTAACAGCTATTTTGAATATTTAGAATCACGTTGAGACCAGACAGACAACAGAAACGTCGTACCTGTTGATATGATCACGTAAAGTACAACAGCGACAAGGAAGTATTGTGCCCAAGCCGCCATCTTGAACCGCCTTTCTTGTTTAAAGGCATGTTTGTTCAAAGGTCATGCATGCATATCTCACTCTCAACCGAAGTAACTCCATGACGATATTGCGTAATGTTTGAAGAGTACACATATCTCACTCTCAACCGAAGTAACTCCATGACGATATGGCGTAATGTTTGTAGAGTATACATATCTCACTCTCAACCGAAGTAACTCCATGACGATATTGCGTAATGTTTGAAGAGTACACATATCTCACTCTCAACCGAAGTAACTCCATGACGATATGGCGTAATGTTTGTAGAGTACACATATCTCACTCTCAACCGAAGTAACTCCATGACGATATTGCGTAATGTTTGAAGAGTACACATATCTCACTCTCAACCGAAGTAACTCCATGACGATATGGCGTAATGTTTGTAGAGTACACATATCTCACTCTCAACCGAAGTAACTCCATGACGATATGGCGTAATGTTTGTAGAGTACACATATCTCACTCTCAACCGAAGTAACTCCATGACGATATTGCGTAATGTTTGAAGAGTACACATATCTCACTCTCAACCGAAGTAACTCCATGACGATATGGCGTAATGTTTGTAGAGTACACATATCTCACTCTCAACCGAAGTAACTCCATGACGATATGGCGTAATGTTTGTAGAGTACACATATCTCACTCTCAACCGAAGTAACTCCATGACGATATTGCGTAATGTTTGAAGAGTACACATATCTCACTCTCAACCGAAGTAACTCCATGACGATATGGCGTAATGTTTGTAGAGTACACATATCTCACTCTCAACCGAAGTAACTCCATGACGATATGGCGTAATGTTTGTAGAGTATACATATCTCACTCTCAACCGAAGTAACTCCATGACGATATTGCGTAATGTTTGAAGAGTACACATATCTCACTCTCAACCGAAGTAACTCCATGACAATTTGGCGTAACGTTTGTAGAGCACACATATCTCGCTCTCAACTTACAAATTCCTGATGCGCATTTATTTTATCGAAGCGAGAATGGAAGGCCATCTTTGTAACAGAGAATTCTGATGTGCGTAATGGAAAGCCGCTGTGATTTGACTTAATTTGTTGATATGAGCATTTGACGCCAACTTTATTTTCTGGAAGGAGCAGGTAAGGATGCCGAATCTGGCGTTCCCTGTAAGGATCCTTTACAAGCCAACACTTTCAAAACTTTCAAAGTTTGCAGGATTTATAATAATCTTTGTTTACAAGCACAGGGAGAGTTTAAACAAAACATGACTGACATGTCCAGATCGATGGTATACACTGACAAAAAAAAAACATTTCAGCTCGCGAGTACCCGCCGAAAGCCAACAATGTGCAAACATCGACCTACATGTTCTTCTTCCAAAGGTCTACTCACAAACATAATTTGGACACAATGCAATATACGTTTATTTATACCGGCCTTTGGATGCATTGTAATTATAATTTGTATGTAAATAAGTATCTGTATCTGTATCAATATAGCCGGTATAACCGCCCTTCGGCGTGACACACCAGCTTCGCAGGCACGCGGCGCGGCAGCAGCTGGTTATATTACACTGAACGACCCGTTATACTTAACCTTTGTACATCTATCTGTAAGTGTTCTTTAAAACTACCCAGAGAAGATGCCCCTACTGTACTTGGTGATAACAAATTCCACTCTACGATAGTTCTGGGAAAATGCACATTGATCCTGTCGGGAACTCCAAATCCTTGCAAACTACGATGTCAAACTTGCCGCAGGGTGACATACGGCCGCTGTATGGTCGCAATAGGCAGCGTTTCTGTATCTCCGGGACAGGGAATCGTGTGGCCGTGGCCGCGTTGGACAGGTGGTCGATATAGACTATTTCTTAATCCTTAGATCAATGGGAAAAATCCAAGGGACCGACAAATAGTCACCACAATGGCCAAGTGGTCGCTATGTAAATGTTGCCGCTAATACAGGTTTGACTGTAGCCAGGCCACATTTCTACAGTCCCTTGAGTGGCCGCACCAGACAGGTTTGGCTGTATACTGTTTATTCTTCTATCATTAACACTGTTTCCAATGTCTGGTATTGCAATATGATCGATTGATTTACCACGATCTATCATGTAATCTTTATCAACGTCTTGATGGAAATAAATATTGCTGCAACTTCTAACTTGTAACACATTTCCCTCATTCTTTTTGTATGTGAGAAATTTGGCAAACTGGAAGCTTATAGTCTGTATCTATTTAGATATATACTCCGTTTTGTTTTATTTAGTGAATAAACTATATTACTGTGCTATGGGACAGAAGTGAAGTGTGCTGTTCATCTTACTGAATATACTTTTAAACAATATAAGCTAGCAAGAGATGCAATTTACAACAGGTTCTCTATATTTTGTATTCGAAATCAGGTAATATGGGACTATCATATTATAGACAAATAATACTATCAGTCATCACAAAGAAATATCAAAGCGTGCTGAATGAAGGCAATTGTTTTATTGAACTCACACAGATTTTGACGTTGCATACTTGCGGTCATCTACATCAACGGATTCATTCCACAAGATTGCACTTGAAACTAAATCATCATAAAACCAATGACCAATACTGCCTAGTACAGCTTCCACACTGCAGAAAGTTAACAGGTATTAAAATGGTAATTCGTTGTGCGTTATACAATAATTCAAAAACGATTTGAAGATGTGTATTCAATTGTGGTTGATTGGATGGAAGGTAAGTAAAACGAGCTATGACCTACTTACCGAAGACCTACACTATGCTGTCATGTCTACAATTAGGACTATGTGAAACAAAACCTAATACTATCGAAAATGTCAGAATCTCCACACATTTCTTATCAGCACATCGAACAGGAAAACAATGCTATCTATTAAAAACCAATTTACTTACAATCTACGTTTGTTTCGGTGGCCGCCTGTCACCTTCCTCAGGGCATTTCTGACTGGTTCACATTGCCATGAGGAAGGTGAAAGACGGTCACTGAAAAGTCGGCTGTGGCATTATGTCTTGGTTATGAATAATGAATCTTGATATCCTGTAATTCTTTAACCCTATGAAATTATTCACGTATACATGCACGTATACAGTTGAAGAACAGAAATTTATGTAAAGACACACTGTAAATATAAACTCTTTCTGCTGTTGAAATGTCCAGCTACATAGAGAGCTACTATTCTTCACATTAGGACATTATACATTATGTACAACAACATTTTCAAATTATGACTTTTACTTCAAAGTATAAGAAAGAATAGTGAAGACTACGAAATTGAAAAAAACAACACAACACAATTATCAAGAATTTCATTTCATCACAATACAGCTAACTATTCAAGTAACCAGATGTGTGACATGTTATGAAACTGCTAATTTTAGATGTTCTGTAGTAGCCAATCGTAGATCTAGATGTAACATGATACACCTGTTTGTTACATGTTCTGAAGTAGCCAGTAGTAAATGATAACCTGTTTGTTACATGTTCTGAAGTAGCCAGTAGTAAATGATAACCTGTTTGTTACATGTTCTGAAGTAGCCAGTAGTAAATGATAACCTGTTTGTTAGAAATTCTGAAGTAGCCAGTAGTAAATGACAACCTGTTTGTTACGTGCTCTAGATGTAACATGATACACCTGTTTGTTACATGTTCTGAAGTAGCCAGTGGTAGATGATAACCTGTTTGTTACATGTTACATGTTCTGAAGTAGCCAGTAGTAAATGACAACCTGTTTGTTACATGTTCTGAAGTAGCCAGTAGTAAATGACAACCTGTTTGTTACATGTTCTAGATGTAACATGATACACCTGTTTGTTACGTGTTCTAAAGTAGCCAGTGGTAGATGTAACATGATACACCTGTTTGTAACATGTCTTAAAGTAGTCAGTTGTAGATGTAACATGATACACCTGTTTGTAACATGTCTTAAAGTAGTCAGTTGTAGATGTAACATGATACATCTGTTTGTTACATGTTCTTTAGTAGCCAGTGGTAGATGTAACATGATACGCATGTTTGTTAAATGTTTTGAAGTAGCCAATCGTAGATGTAACATGATACACCTGTTTGTTACATGTTCTGAAGTAGCCAGTTGTAGATGATACACCTCTGTTTGTTACATAGTCTGAAGTAGCCACTCGTAGATGTAACATGATACAGCTGTTTATTACATGTTCTGTAGTAGCCAGTGGTAGATGTAGCATGATACACCTGTTTGTTACATGTTCTGAAGTAGCCAGCGGTAAATGATAGCCTGTTTGTTACATGTTCTGTAGTAGCCAGTGGTAGATGAAACATGATACACCTGTTTGTTAAATGTTCTGAAGTAGCCAATGGTAAATGTAGCATGATACACCTGTTTGTTACATGTTCTGAAGTAGCCAGTGGTAGATGAAACATGATACACCTGTTTGTTACATGTTCTGAAGTAGCCAGTGGTAGATGAAACATGATACACCTGTTTGTTAAATGTTCTGAAGTAGCCAATGGTAGATGTAGCATGATACACCTGTTTGTTACATGTTCTGAAGTAGCCAGTTGTAGATGACCTCCTCGTTGTCGTTCATCCACCTGATGTTGGTCTTGGTCCTCTCTATGGCCTGTTCGATGGCCCTGGTGGCCGAACCGGCGTCAGGATGTTTTTCGGCAAATTCAATCAGCTATGAGGCGGTGAATAGGAATCGTTTTAGTGCAAATCTTCTATTTATACAAAGATAAATTTTCTTCCAACACTAAGATGTACACGGATCAAATTTTCAGCAACCATAGTTGCCTTCTTCAGGATCAACAATGACCAATCACTTTAGAACGTAACCCCGCGAGAGTTACAGACTCGTGATCTTTCTAACACGTGATCTTACGGAGACATGACGTCAGCAATTGGTCAAACGTGCCAGGAAGTTTACAACTCATATTTGGATTATGATTTCTCACTTAAAAGTTCTCATATTCATTCCTGGCGTCTTTGCAACAAACATGCAAAAGCAACAAGTCGGAAAAATTGTCTAAAACTTCCACGAACACAAGTGGACCATGAATATTTGAATCATTTGATCTAATCTTGTCTCCAATGTTTAACAGAATTAAGATCAAACTTAGTTATTTTTACTGATACAAACATATAATGGTAGATGCATATATATATATCATGATGATTTCACATCTCAGATTTAAGGCTTGATTTGATTTGATTTTTTTAATTTATTTTGCACAATTTAAAAAAAAGATAACATAAAACAAATTAAAGGATGAAAGTACATGCAGGGGGGAAGAAAAAAAGCCTCGTGGCTTATACGTAGTCTTCCTCCAAAGTAAAAATAATAATACAATTTAACAACTCATAAGCTGAATAAAGATTGAATAGATGTGTAAAGTAGAAAGGCTTGTAAGTAGAAAGTGCATACTGATACCTCCTGAAGTTGGAACTCGGTGTTGAAGGCGTCTGTGGCGCTCGCGATGAGACGAGAGAGCGAGGAAAAACCACCAAGTCTGCGGGTTCAACACATTAAGTACAGTGGTATCAATGGTGGTGTTTTAAAATCAGTACCACTATCTGTATATAAACATATCTATGATGTGTCCAAATAAATGAATGTGGACTGTAGCTTGGTCTTAGATAGTATTCACGGTAACTGGGCTTGCAAATGGTTTTAAAAGAACTGTTCCATGCCGTATTTTTGCCCGGTTAGGTCATAGCTTTTTTTCAAAGACTGACAAAGACTTTTGGCAACCCTTTTCTTAACGTTTGATAACGACTGTAAGCCCCGGTGGGGGCTGTAATTAACCCTATGTTTTTTTGTATAACTCAAGTTATGCTGCTTTATTTCTAATTTTGGAAATAATCGCCTAATTTGCATAAATTTGCAACAACATACCTTAAAATAATCGGGAGACATCACGCTACCATTCTATGATAGTGAACTAATCATGTACTGGGTGGGCTACGAAACAGCAATTGTTCAGGTATCGCCTCCCGGACTAAGAAAGGCGATATAGAGACAATTTCGTGATGAACTTACGTAGTCTGTAGATCCGTCCACTTCGCCCTGACGAAGTCCCATCCCAGAGACCGCCCGTACTCGTTCTGCATGACGTACTGGATACACGTCCGAGCGTCCTGCCGACGGACTTCCTTAGAGTTCAGGCACCGGTCCAGGTGTCTGTAAGATAGGTGTGGGAATAGGAATATTATTAGACTCTTTAGTTATGATTTAAGTACAAACACATGTATGCAATATATGATTAGACTCCAACAGGAAAGAACCCACATATTATAGAAGAAGTGGGTGAATTCGTCTTCCACTACCTAAAAAGAAGCCAAACCCAACAAAACCAGTATAATGTACACTTAAATAGCAAAGCATAGTCATAGAATGCAGTTCACATACGCCCCATATGCCATACGCTGTGAGAAGGACTTAAACTTTACTAAATGTCTAAAGCTAAGGGCACTACCCGCCGTACGTGCAAATACGTGGGCAATCTTTTGGGATCAATAAGTGGTAAGTACCGCCTCCGTACGAACTCGTAGGGAATCCGACGGATTTTGGAGCACGCAGACACGCCGTAGAACTTTACGTGCAGCAAAACTTTGCGTGCCATCGGGCTGCGGATTCGACCCCGCACGGGCGACGCGCCTGTCCTGTACAGCCTGAAATTTTTCAGAAATACGTGGCGGACGTGGCCTCCAAAAAAAAAAAAACTACGGAAAAAATTGCACGTACGGCGGGTTGTGCCCTTAGCTTAATGTCTAAGCAACTGACCTGCTGAGTACCCATGGCTCCCTGTTACAGCCGAGACCGAGCAGAAGTTTGGACTGCTCTGCGGCGTTGGTAGACATCCTGTACCTGTCCCACACAAAGTCATAGTCCTCCACCTTCCCGTACCGGACTGCGTTACAGTACACGGTGGTCTTGAAGTCCGCTTTAATACTAGACGTGAGAAAACGTCACGAATTCTTTGTTAATGATACACTGATGTATAACTAACGATATGTTGTGTAGTTGTGTCATGAGTTATTATCATTTATCAAATATCTAGGACATAACTTTACCTACAGGTCAAGGAATGGTGAGGTGGTCACTTTCATTTTGTTTTGTTTTATTGATAGTTGTGAATGTTCAAATATCTGTGTTGATAGATAGACAACATGAAGTACCTAAATGAAGGTCTAAGTTGAAATGCAATCTGACGTTAGATGCTGGTTTTTAAAAGATTATGAGCGCAATACTCAGCCATGGTTCATTGGAATGAACGACACAGAAAAATATATTATCAAGGTAATGTCTGCTTTGACAAATTGTTAAGGTAAAGTCAGTCTTTGACTGGACAGCATTTGTTGCTGATGAGTGTTGTTACTTACGGGTTGTTGTTGTCAGGGTCAGCCTCAGACTTCCACTGGTTAAACTGCCTCTTCGCCTCGTCAATACACGTCTCGTTGCCAAGGCGACAGTACCGGCCAATAGCTGTGACTTGTGCAAATCTGTCAAAATTTGAAAAGTCAGACATTTAGTGATTACCCTAATGGTGGAAGATGATTGGTAGTGCAATTTAATTAGCATATAAAAGGCCATAGTAAATTTCATGGATGACATCGGCGCGCTCATTAATTTTCAACTGTTTTCAGAAAAATAAAAGATTTTTTTCTTCTTTGGAGATAGTCAACATGACGAGAAAGTACCAAGATACGTTGTGTTATAGCGTGATGATTGTGCTTGTAGAGGTGACACTGACATGGTAGCTATGGCTGTAGTTGTAAAGGTGATAACGAGTCTAGTGTGGTAGACTCGTGGTGTCTATATTGAAAATTTAGCCATCTTGGGTTTTTTACACATTTTTTTTCCGCCCAAGCTCAACAAGAAACAAGCTGAAATGTAGAAATGTAAGGCTGCCAGCAAACTGTATTTGAAAGTCGAATCACAAAGATACAAATTCAACGTGGCTATTAACTCACATCACATGTTGAGGGCCTCTGTTGTAAGGGCAATTTCATGCATATTCTATAAAAGTATGAAGCGCCAACTTACATGTTGAGTTGGTTATCCCCCTGGTCTGCCCAGCCATAATTGTCGTACAGGTTCTGGACTCGTGTCAGATAGTAATCCTGAAAAGGGCAACAGAAACACACCACATAATTATAAATCACGACACAATGCTTTGATAGCACTTTGTACACGTACATCTCAATCTAGAGGTTTCTCTACATTCTGTCACCTTTGATGCAAATTTAGTATGTTCGGAAGCAATTGTGAATGTATGGGAGTGTTAGAAGAACTAAATAACCGTTTTGTATTAAGTTTCTTACGATGTACATTTTGATTTGTATCTCAATGCCTTTTACGATCCAAGAATTACGATGAAGTGATCAACCCGACCTAAGAAGCCCTGATCGCCATTAATGTAGAGTTGATTACATTAAGCCCTCTTCACACGAGAGCAAGGATGAGCCGGAATGACGTCAGAATGAAAATACCTTTCTGTTGTTGGGAATTCGTAGTGTATACGTACTCTAGAAAATCTCACTATATTTCAGTTATTTGTGCCCGTTCTTTTGGCAGTTTTTGACATGCTAAAAACTTTCGAGGTGCATTTGGAGTGGAGAAATATCGATCGGCATTCAACGTGTATTCTTTTTAACTATTATAACAAATACTGCAGTATGACCGCATTCTGACGGCATTTTGGCTTATTCCTTCTAGCGTGAAGGGGATATAAGGTCCATTTGGAATTCCCACCCAAACGGCCCCGAATGTAGCACGGATTTTGGACAATACTTCATTCCTGCTGGTTCTGCTTGATTCCTGCTAATTCGATTTCGATGTGAAGGCCATATAACATGCCGTAGTCCTTGGACTTCTCCAGCGTGACTATGATGTAGGCAAATGTCAATTTCATAAGTATGATTCTTACCTTAAACATGCCGTAGACCTTGGACCTCTCCAGCATGACAGTAAGATAGGCCAGGCTGCCCACAGCGGCGTCCCACGGGACATAGTCCAGCTCGTTTTCCAGGTACTTCGTCATGTCCAGCGCTACTGTGATGTTCAGGTCTCCGGATCTGTAGACAATAACACAGGGAGGTTAGGGCGGCAAGTTACTATCCTTATTAATTCCAAATATTAATATACCGTTTATTACGTCTTTATTGGCACGTGATGCGGAGATGAGTTAGCCTGCCTGGTACCATCCGGAAAATAGTTCGCTCCGGCGTTAATTATACACTACATACAGTCGCTTCTCGCTCTGACATTTGTCATACACTTTATACAGTGGCAGTCGCTTCACTACTATATTCCGGAAAATAGTTCGCTCCGGCGTTCATTATACACTATGTACAGTCACTTCCCGCCCTGAAATTTATCATACAGTTTACACAGTCGCTTCTCTGTTAGGTAGCAGAAGCGAACATAGGAGCGAACTACTACCCAGATGGTACCCAGGCTACTTAAGCTTTCTCGAAGTCATTTCTAAGTTTTTACCGTGCAAAACTGAAAGCGTTGTCGATCAGTCCAGCCCTGTCCGTTTTCTTAAAAACCTGGAAAAATAAATGGCAAAAATGTATTAGTTAGAAATCAAGACAATGGCAGGGCAACTTTCAATTGATATGATATGTTTGATTAAGTACTGTGTGTAATTTGATAAAGGGCATAACCCGCCGTACGTGGATTTTGTCCGTACGTTTTTTTGGGAGAACACGTCCGTCACGTATTTCTAAAAACGTTTAGGCTGCACAGGGCAGGCGTGTCGCCCGTACTGGCACGTACGGGGGGCGAATCCGCAGGCCGATGGCACACAAAGTTTTCCTCTACATAAAGCTTTAGGGAGTGTCTGCGTGCTCCAAAATCCACCGGATTCTCTCTATATATACTACGAGTTCTTACGGAGGCGGTACTTACCACTTACGGATCCCAAAAGATTACCCACGTTTTGGCACGTAGACAGCACGTATTTGCACGTACGGCGGGTTGTGCTCCTAGCTTAAAAAGTAAGACTTACCGTGTGGTCTGTCATCAGTGCTGTCTTAAGTTTATCCCAGTTGTCGGAGTCGTAGTTAACTCTGTAGTAGTTCTTCTGGTCGATGTTTACCACGATCCAGTCAGTATTTGGGGTGACACCTTGAAGGGTTACTATAAGGGAAAAAAGGTGATTAATGTAAGTTCAACCGAGACCGGGGCCGATACCGACTGCCAAGCCCCTTTGACCCTTTGGTGACGTCAAACTTCCGTTCCGGATGTGTGACGTAGGCTTTGGGTTATTTCAACTTGATAAGGATCAGAAGACTGATCGAAAGCTTGTTGGTAAGCACTTTATTTTGTGTACGGATATAGAGTCTTAAAATTGTATTCTAGACATTAAAATATGATAAAATCAGGACAATTTCGAAAAGCTAGTTCTTTTCATATTCAGCCGATAACATTCAGCTTCAACATAAACATATGTTAATTTGATGTTGTGGATGATATTCTTTGGAATCCGAAAACTGATGAGAGCGTGAGAATGCAAACAGTTTCGCCACAAAAGTTACCTTTTTATCATAAAATCTAACTGGTCAGGAACTAAGGTTGAACATATGACTATGACACACAAAGTATTGTATACCAAATAATAGAATCTTAATTTTTGTTCTTTTATATCTTCTTTGAACCTTTGCATTCTAACATATTAGTAACGTTATCCCTTTTCAGATTTTTTACAATCTACGCAATATGTTTGCTCATTTTACAACTGCTCTAAAGTATATACATACATGTGTCGTCATCTGGAGTCATCCATTGCGTCAGTGGATTGTCCAAGTTGGCTGTGCCTTGTGAATATGTCAGTGGAGCATACCATTTGTATCTGTTAAAAGATATGAGGAGTTAAACACGTTGAAACTTTTATAATATGAATCTTATAGAGAGTAATGATTGTGTGAAAAGTTGTACACGTTGCATTAAGGCAAAAACGAAACACACTGCAGTGTCTGCACGATATTCATTGTCAAAAAGCTGATAAGAACCAGAAACTTAACCCCAAGTCGCCATATTTGTCGGTGACGTTTGCGGTGTAGTCGAACAGGAAGTGCTTCTGAGTGACGTCATACTGGTTTCCGTTTGCGACGACGCTGATGACAGGGTAGCCCATCTGCAGAGTCCATGTGTCCATCACAGTCTTTACGTTCCCTCCGGGCAGGCCGACATCTTTGCCGTCAAGCTTTGCTCCCTGAGAAGACAGTTGACGATAGTTATAACAATTACTTCTAATTAATTCCGTGTAATTCTTAACTTACAGAGCAGTTTGGAAATTAGTTGAACGGGATTTATGTAATATTGACAGCGGCGATGCCAAAAATGCTATCGGTGCATGATGTTGAATCTGGTTTGAAATATTCAGTGCGTGTGTGATTTTACAGAAGGACATGTAACATGCATTGGCATAATACCGGTCATAAGCCTTATACCGGTCGATTAAAAATAGTGAAACTTAAAGAGATCTACACATGCAACAATAGTTATTTCTGAGGTATGCACACTTCAGACATCTAGGTGTCCAATACATAATTTACAAAGCATCGATAACAATGCATTCGAAGACAACAAGGCCAAAAGTTTTCAGGTCATTTTCGGGGCAGGCGAGCTCGTCGTGGGACAAACACACTGTCACGTTCATCGCCAGAGTTGTAGACAATAATCACATGTGCTCACGGCACAAGACGAGCATGATTCAACAGCAATCTTGAATTTCTTTTGGTGACCTACAACTCGTGTAAAAGTGTGAGGAACCGTTGCATTATCGCCCGGATCTACGGCTGAATGGGTCAAATTGAACGTACGCCGCCATTTTCCCGCCATTTTTAATGCTACGGCCAGCAGTAAAGTTTTACGTCATAGCGGTTGTGACGGACCAAAATTAAATGAAAATTCTTGTCAGTATACGCCCATTTTCTCATGACTTTTTGTATGCTCATGCAGATTTTTGTTTTGTGCAACTACTAACAGGAAAGAAAGGAACAACAGAGGATGTATAAAGGTACATAGCGGCAGTTAATTGTGCCGTGTTTCGTTCGACCGGTATAGTGCACCCCCTTCCAACCACGCGCCCGTTCTCCGTGCAATTCCACGGTGTGTTCCAATTACGATATTATGTTTTTAGCAGGACCAGAGAGACAAAATAATTTACACAGAAGAAGTGGCAAAGGTAAGCTGTAACAGCAACATGTAACTGGAGAAAATGATGCGTTGATCATTTGCCAAATTAGCATTGCTTGAGAAATTGCAGTAAACCGACCGGTATTATGCCAATGGATGTTACATTGTTTAATAGATATTTGGAACTTCCAAAAGGACATTCAAGTCATAAAATGATATCTGAATTCTTCTGAAAGAAATCACGACTCACCTCTGTCAAATAGTGCCACAGGTCATCATGGAAGGCATTGCTGTAGGCCAAGGCATTCAGGTACAGCTGTGGATTGAATAATGTACAATATTACTATTTACTGCACTTTACCAACATTTACAGCTGATTATTTCACACTTTGAGAGGTTCAAAATGGCAAAGAAACAGGCGCACAAGGAATCCTCAGTACGATGACTTTCACGGCATTTTAGATGCAAAATGACATCAAAGATGGAAGCATGGGATGGAATAATGTTGTTTGATGTTCTTACGTAGAAAAGTGCAAAACTGACTTTGAAAGTTGAAGTTCCTGAGTCGCACTAATATTGGTTAGGTTTCCTTTAAAAGGTAATACTTACTCTTTTTACTTTTGTCATGATTTCAATACAGTTTAAAATGTAAAAATGTGTAATTGTGAATGTCACTTACCGTTAGTCCTTTCCTGAATGTGTCCTCACCGAGGAAGTCCACCATCATGTAGATCAACGAACCTCCCTGCAACAAGCAAAAGTAAAAATTATACACGCCTTACCTTTCAGCAAAATACGATTGGGAGTTACGCTTCATGATCTTTCCTGGGCTCGAAATACCACCTGCACATACAGGTTAGTGCAGGTAAAATTAGAGCTGTGCAGGTATTTCTGATGTCTACCTGCACCTAACCTGCACTGGTCCATGTACTGGGTTTTATACATAAAAGCCCCATGGTGTAGCTGTATATGGATTGTTATAAGCTGCATTGACTGTTACCACCTATAGAGTATAAAAGAAAAAATAGAACATAAATTGTATAATAAAACTAAATTGTATGATCCATATAGTAATACTTCCTAAATTCAGAGTGGTGCAGGTAAAATGTGTCTGGTGCATTTTCAATGTTACCTGCACCAGTGCAAATATGCAGAAAAGGTTCCTGTTTGTCAATCCTACTGTATCTTATTCCAGACAGTCAGAAACCTGGTTGTGTTCGACAGGAACAAGTAACTGGATATGGTTTTGGTAACGGTCAGACGTTTCAGATAGCATCCACTATCTTTTTGTCGGTGAGACTGAAGAGATCTGTTAGAAATTGTTTTTATACCGTAACCAAACAACAAGAGTGAAGTAGAATATAGTTTACAGTCGACGTCGTTTCTACCAAGTTTTACAGTCTATAGTACAGAGGCAGTTAGCGTTGTAAGGACTCTACACGCCATGGGAGTATACATCCACCAATCAGATTTGCTAAAGGCATCGCTCATTGCATAAACTTCGTCTTTACGTTGTCTTATCTTTGTTTCCTATTGGACAATCAAAAATTGTCTCTAGCTCGTAAGGTATTTAAGCAGTTTATAACAGATCTCTTCACTTACAATGACTTAAGACAGTATATGCTATCTGAAACGTCAGGCCGTTACCAAAATCATACATATCCAGTTGCTTGAGTAACTAACTGCATCCTGACGTATCTTAAGGCCCCTTCACACGAGAGCAAGAACGCCGTCAGAATGAAAATTCTTTTCTATTCCTGGGAATTCGTTGTGTATTCTAGACATTCTTACTGCATTCCAGATATTTGTGCCTGTTCTTTTGCCCCAAAGTTTTTGACATGCTAAAACTTTCGAGGTGCATTTGAAGTGGAGAACGGCATTCAAAGTGTATTCTAAGTGTATTTTAACTATCATAATTCTAACTGCAGTATGACCGCATTCTACGGCATTCCAACCTTATTCTTATCTCATTCGATGGAGAACCAAAACGGCAAGCCAGTTCAAATCCTGCCAGAATGTGGCCAAAAGAATATCTGAAATGCAGTGAGAATTTGTAGAATACACTAGGAATTATCAGGAATAGAAAAGAATTTTCATTCTGACGACATTTTGGCTCATTCCTTCTCGTGTGAAGGGGATATAAGGTCCATTTGGAATTCCCACCCGAATGGCCCCGAATGTGGCCTATATACTTAATTCCTGCTGGTTCTGCTTGATTCCTGCTAATTCGGTTTGAGTGTAAAGTCCCTATAAAGCTCGTACCTTGGCATACGAGATGGCGTCAAAGATCTCGCTGATCTCGTCGGGATGATTGACAGGCACGTAGATGGGGTGGGAGTTGCCGAGTCCGTCCGGCTGGAATACCGACTGCAGGTCATCAACCACGAACTGGTCTTTCTGGCAGGCAAGGAAAGGAAACATCGTATTAAGCACTTCTATGTATGGCAATGTATGGCAACAATTAGTGAATAATAACACTACGCGGCTACAGAAAAGCAACAAAATATCAGCGATAACATTAAATGGGTGTCGCATTTGGCATAAAGTACAAATATTTTGGCATAATATTGCCTGATCAGCCCACCCAGTTTTGACTCGAAGTGATCAAACACGAACTGGTCTTTTTTTGGGGGGGGGGGGGGATAGGGAAGGCAACCGTATTCAGCACTTCACACAATAAAGCCTGTCATGTTAGTATAAGTATATTAGGAGAGGCGTGTAAACTCCACAGTCTGTACCTTAACCCTATTCAGACTGGACTGGGGGGGGGGGGGGGAAAAATGCATGGCCCACTTTTACCCCCTTTACCCATTAACCAGCTTGGGCTAAGACAACCAAAATTGGGGACTTTTCCCAAAAAATTGTTGGGAACCATTTTCCACCAAAAAGGAAGGAAAAATTTTTTTCCGGTTGCCCTGGCAACCGGTTTTTTAAAAGCGTATTTTTCAAAAATCCCCAATTTTGATCCAACATTGGGAAGTTAAAAATTTCTTGCCATGCCACACTTATTTTCCAATATCGGTAAAATCTGAAATATCTTAAAGGAACATTTATAAATAAAAATTCCTAAATTATGCCAAAGGAAAGGCCGAATTGGGCCAAATCCCAGAAGGCCGACAGCCACCTAACCAAAAG